>NC_092059.1:446458-506458 GCF_039877785.1 Chaetodon trifascialis | reverse complement strand
TGAAGGACAGCGGCCACCAGTGAGGGTCCACACTGGTCAGACTGGAAACCAGCTCAGCGTTCTGTGTACTGAGATGATCAGGCTCCACTGATAAACAGGAAGTACACACACACACACACACACACACACACACACACACACACACACTCTGTTCTTCTTAGTCTGTGGACTACACACACTCGCCCTCCACCCGGCCAGCAGCTGGTCCTTTTTTTTAAATCAATGTCAGTTTTACTTAATAGCGTGTGTGTGTCCGTGCGTGTGTGTGTCCCTACATACAATTCAACCCATTTAAAGAAGATTTCCACCAATCCACCAATTAATTGTTTCTGGTCTGTGGGAGGAAGCCGGAGCGCCCGGAGAGCATGCACAGGAAGAACATGCAAACTTCACACAGAAAGGCCCGACCCGGGAATCGAACCTGCAACCTTCTTGCTGTGAGGCACGCGCACTACCTGCTGCGCCACCGTGCAGCCTGGATCAGGAAACATGAGAGATCCAAAGTTCACATGGAAAACTGCGTAAAGCTAGCTGTGTTCGGAAAGATTAGCATAGCAACGCAGCCGGATGATGCTGTAAGAAGGCAGAGAGGTAAAAACCGTATGTAATAAGAAAACAGCTGTGACATGCACTGACAGGTTTTGCTGCGTCTGTGGCACTGATGCTGTTTTCTCCAAGTAAATGTTTCTTGATTAGAGAGTCTGTTAAAATCATCCGTTCATGTTTCATCCCTGAACGTGGTTCTCAATTCTTTGTATATGTTACATTTTAACAGGAAATGTTCTGTTTCAGTCTCTCTTCATATAATAGCTCAACCCACACTCACCTGAGACACTTCCCCCTCCACTCACTCGCTCGCCTGCTCGCTCACTCACCCACTCGCTCGCTCACTCACCCACTCGCTCGCTCACTCACCCACTCACTCACTCACCCACTCACTCACTCACCCACTCGCTCACTCACTCACTCCCTCAGTCACTCACTCGCTCGCCTGCTCGCTCACTCACCTGCTTGCTCACCTGCTCACTCACTCACTCACCCACTCACTCACTCACCCACTCACTCTGTTGATACACGTTGCTGTGAATTGATCCTCTGACTGTTTTTTATAGTATTTGATAGCATAAAGTTTCTTGTAGCTGTAAATTGTTATTTTTTCTGTGAAACTGTGAAATTAAATTATTATTGTGAACTGTCGTCATGTCCCAGCAGTTCATTTCAATGCTCGGTTAGGCTAGGCTAGGCTAGGCTAGGTTAGGCTAAGTTAGGCTAGGTTAGGTTAGGCTAGGCTAGGTTAGGCTAGGCTAGGTTAGGCTAGGTTAGACTAGGTTAGGCTCGGCTAGGTTAGGTTAGGCTAAGCTAGGTTAGGTTAGGTTAGGCTAGGCTAGGTTAGGCTAGGTTAGGTGAAGATAAAAATTTCAGTTGTTACAGACTAAAAGGTTTGATGCGACGGCGCTGCGCTCTGCCCTGAAACCTCTCTGTCAGCTCTGTGTTGGTGTTGCTGTTGTCGCCCGTTGACCTCTGACCTGCGGAGGCTCCGAGCTTCGTACAGCGTGTCGTCCTCGTCGCTCTCCACGGCCTCCATCTCCACCGAGTCGTCGTAGTTTGCCAGCAGACCGTACTTCTTCCTCTGGCCGGGCTTCTTCAGCCTGTCCACAGGACACAGCAGAGGACGGTTAACGGCTGTGACACAGAACCAGAAAGCACCGTGATGCGTTCAGGGGGCCGTTCATCAGCTCTGTCCCGTTAGTCAGCTATTGGTTGGAGCTTTTTGGGAGAGCAATTTCTCACAGGACGTTCTGTTTGATGCACTCTGAACCCGAGTGGCTCCAAGACTCCGAGAGCACGCCTGAATCAGTTATTAGAGACTGAGTGTTAAATTGTGAGATTTTTGCATGAAGTTTGGTCTCCACATTCAGGGAGCGACAGCTTCTCTGATGGTACCGTTGGTGCTCGTGACAGCAGACACACTGATAGAACAGATGCTGCTGCGTTACATTAATTACAATAATAAGTGTGTGGTTGGCTAATGCAGACAGAAATGTCAAATTGGTAGAAGATAATTAGCAGCTTCAGAACATCAGAGTGCAGATTGAATCGAACAGCTTCAGAAAACACAGGATCCACATTTCAAGGTGTCCCAGAGAGAGCACTAACGGCAGGTATGAAAGGCCGTTACTGAGGTAAAATACTCGATCGATTACTGCGTACGCGGTTAGAGCACAGACACTGTTTGAGGGACAGAGGTGGTGAACTGAAGTCTGATAGAGAAAACACAGAAACAGAGAAAACAGCATGAATGATATTTCAGAGCATCTCTGCCTCAGCTGGTGTGAGAGGAAGCAGTCATCTGTTGGATTTATGAATAATGACATCAGTTAATCTAACGCATTTCCACTAGTGCTGTCCATCGGTTCAGATATTTCATCACGGTTAATCTCATGAATGTCATAGTTAACTCACGATTAATCGCAAATTAATCGCACATTTTTATCTATTCTCAATGTCCCTTGAATTTAGCGCGGCTTCAACTTTCCTTTCTGAAGTTTCCTTTGAACAGCGCAGCATCCGTACGCCTCTGTCGAAAGACAAGGAGGCGGCGGAGAATTCACACGGGCCGTGTGTTTGGCCATCAAGTGCTATTTCAGACTGGATGTGCTGCGGTGATCACTGTTCACACCGACAATGACTTTTTGAAGCTAAACTTTCCACTCAGAATCTTGTTGCATCCATTTCGGCGTGTCGCGCTTCATCCACAGCAAACCGCATCCGTAAACGGCTGATTTCACGCCTCTTCTCATGTCTTAATTCTACATGGACAGTAAAATGAGATGAATGCGTTTTTCTAAAGATGGAGGAGCCTCTCTTCAATTCACATTACATCCTATCTGACAATTTTTGTAAGAATTTTCAAATTTGGACCAAAAAATATAGATCATAAATACTCACGCAGGGAACTAGAACAGGCCTGATTCTATCTTGTATTTAGATCATCACGTGCTTCCTTCCATCTTGTCATTTATTAGCTGCCTGTTCTTATGGATGCTATTTCACATGATAATATTCCAAATGTGCTGCCTGTGCGGTTAAGAGTCCAGTCAGATTGAAGCTATTCTCGCGGCACACCTTGGATGCAGAGGTGGAGACCAGCGCTGTCTCACAAAGAAACTCTGCTGGATGACAAACAGAAATAAAGGATGTGTGATTGTGATACAGGCCGAATCGAAGGGCGGCCACTGAAAGTGTACATCAGGACACGAATGCACTTTTACAACAGACTCACACCGCCTCACACTACAGGAAGTGTTCAATTGCGCCATTTATGAATGATGTTTGGCGTGACCTCGAAGACTCAATCATTATTTTTGTTTCACCTTAAAACTGATCAGACGCACTAAAGTCTGAAAACACTCTTCCACACTGTGGACACTGAGGTCCACACGGCAGGAGACACTTCTCCACTGGCTTTTCTTAAATGTGGACATGTACATCTACACATGCAGTCACTGGTTGATTTCCTGCTTTTGTGAGCGGAGTTTGGCGTGAGGTCTGAGCCCACGCAGCACGGCTGTCACAGCTCATCTCACCGCACGGCTCGGATGAGGAAGTAGAGAACTCCGATCGTGGTGATGCCGATCAGGACGTACAGGGCCCTCTGGATCATCGAGCCGTCCACGCTGAGGCCGGTGGACAGTCCCTCGTGACTCTTCCCGCCGCCGTGCGTGGAGTTCACGCCGCTGGAGTTCGTCACTGCGGGTCTGGGCGCCGCGCTGCTGACGGCGGGCTGTTTCGCATCCTGCGCCGCGGACAATAACAGCCAGCATACGGGAAGAAGAAAGGCCGGAAGAACTGCGTGAAAAGTCATTTTAGCGTCTATGAACACTCGACATGAGATAAAGAGGGAAGCGATGGCGGAAGAGTTGGACTTTTAACCGGAACCGAAGCGGAATCGGAGTTTTCGGCTTTGTTGATGGAAACTAAACCAAACTAGGAAGTTCACGTCCACCTACTGCTGACGTCAGAGAGTTGCGGGGGACATTCCCTTCGGTTTGTCTTGTAGGACTTCCACCAATCAGCAACCGAGCGCTCCAAACACCTGCAGGACCAGGCGCAGGGCTCAGCCCAAACTGCGTCTCCACCAAACTCCGTTTAAACGATCTGCTGTTTTCTGCTGCGGAGTCACTCCCGCTGCCGACCTCACCTGCCACTCACCTGCACAGCAGCTGTCAGTGACGTAACGTCCTAACTGCTCTGTCTCTGTCTCTGCTCATCACCTGTCCCAACGTGCTGTCGTTCAAAATATTCTGCATCATTTTCCCATTTTGAACAAAATTATTGCAGAAAAATAAATAATAAATAGAGGAAGGTGGTTTTCTGCCTGCAGACAAAACTCAGGGCATGAAGAACTCTGGATGAAGAAGTCTTTAAACACTGTTCACTCAGACACTTTATTCGTATTTTGGAGATTTCATGAATCATTTTCAGATATTTTTATCAGATTTTTCACATTTTTGTGCTGACATTTTTTACAGTGCAGATTTTGTGTCTCGTGTCGATAATTTTCAATGTTTTTCAGATATTTTACAGTTTTTTCGCGATGTTTTAAGAATTCTTGTTGGATGTTGAACTGATACTTTTTCTATCGTTTCCTGATATTTAACCTCCAGTTTTTAGGAAAAAGCTCTTTGTTAATCTTTATTTAATGACGTCATGATAATCATGACCCGAAACGTTTACACTGACACACACACTGAAACATGCTGAGTGTGTGTGTGACGTGCACACACTCACACACAGAACAGAGTCACGTGTTTGAGAGGCGTGATGCTCTGAGGTTGCGGGTTTGAATCCCGCAGGATCAAAGTCTCCAGATGTCACGCTCATGTACATTTATGTATTTAGGTTATTTCTGTATTTAGGTTGCCAACAGAAGCTTCAGTGACTGACAGGCCCGCCGTCCAATGGGCGCGCGGCTCGGTTCCCTGCCGGGCGGTGATTGGTCGGCGCCGTGACAGAGGGGCGGGGCTGTGAGATTACAGCAGCATCTCTGTCTCCGCAGATCCAGCGGACATCTGGAGCAGCGCTGGCCGGGAATCCAACCTCCGACAACCGAGCGCCGACACCGACACTGCCCGGCCGTCGCTGTCTGATTACGGCTTTAAACGCATCCGGACTCCGGCTTCTTACTGCGGCTCTCGGCGCTGAATCTGCACCGTTAAGCTGCTGCGCTCCGGAGGGACGGACGGACCGTTTCTCCCGGCAAAAACACGGAAATACGACTCAAACCCGGGAGGAGGGTGATGGACTGAACTGATTCGACATCTGAGAGGGTTTTAGGCCCGATGGAAGCTGCGACACATCTGGACCTGGTGCGCCTGGAGTCCGGTTCCTGCTTTAGTCCGGAATAAAGAGCCGTGACGGGCCGTAAGGACCTCAGAGCTGCTTGTTTCCACCTAGTTTTCGTCCTCGGCTCTCTGATAAACGGTCCTGATTGAGAGTTTGAGGGAGCAGGCGGATCCTCCTCCTCCTCCTCCTGCTGCTGCTGGTCTGGATTAAAGCCAATCAGGATCATGAATCATCCCCCTCTGCTTCTCTAATCTGGGTTTTACCGAGCTGGATTTACATCGGAGATCTGCTCTGGATTACTCTGCTCCTGGTTCTGATCGGGTCACACCTGACCCGGTCTGAACCAGTCTCGGTCCTCGTGTGATCTTGGACTCGGTTCCGGTCCTCTCTGTCCTGGTTTGGGGAGTTCTGCTGTCATCATGCCGACGTCCAGGCCAGGTTCGGAGCCGGTGGAGTTCTGGGTGGACGGGTCGAGGCGGGACGGGACGGTGGAGGAGTTCTACACCCTGAGCTCTGAGCTGGGCAGGTCTGGACCACATCATTAGGGGGCACAGGGGTAAACTGACACTGTGATGTTCACATGGAGCCCTCATGGGGGGTCCATGTCTTTTCCTCAGGTCCAGGTTTCTCCTAACATGAATGAAACAGAGGACAGATTGTCCTGTAGAGGGTCTGTGTTGTGGGGACAGATGTGATTCATGAGTCTCAAATCAAGATGAGAGACCAGAAAGAGAACCTGAGCTGAGCCTGGAGCTCCAGCCTCATGGGTTCATGTGTTCACGTCATCAGGTTGTTATGTCTTCATGTGTTCATGTGCTCATGTCCTCATGTCCTCATGTGTTCACATCTTCATGTCCTCATGTCTTCATGTCCTCATGTGTTCACATCTTCATGTCCTCATGTCTTCATGTCCTCATGTGTTCACATCTTCATGTCTTCATGTGTTCACGCCCTCATGTCCTCATGTCTTCATGTCCTCATGTGTTCACATCTTCATGTCCTCATGTCCTCATGTCTTCATGTGCTCACGCCCTCATGTCCTCATGTCTTCATGTCCTCATGTGTTCATGTGTACACCTCCACACAGCAGTGGGCACTGTGGGCGTTCACACGTGAATGTGTTGGAGGTGTTTTTGTGTTGTTTCTACGTTTCCTTCTTCTTCTTCTTTCAGTGAACCACATTATTTCCGTTATGGCAGAGAACAGGAGCTGCTAACAGGAGCGGCTAACAGGAGCTGCTAACAGGAGCGGCTAACAGGAGCTGCTAACAGGAGCAGCTAACAGGAGCGGCTAACAGGAGCTGCTAACAGGAGCTGCTAACAGGAGCGGCTAACAGGAGCTGCTAACAGGAGCGGCTAACAGGAGCTGCTAACAGGAGCAGCTAACAGGAGCGGCTAACAGGACCTGCTAACAGGAGCGGCTAACAGGAGCAGCTAACAGGAGCGGCTAACAGGAGCTGCTAACAGGAGCGGCTAACAGGACCTGCTAACGGCTAATTCAGACTGCAGACTGTTAATTGAGACAGTTTGATTTAATGGAAACAAATACAGCCTAAAACTAGAGCGCATGTTGTGATTGGTGTCTCATGTCCTCAAATGTCTTGTTTTGTCCAAAAATACAAAGATACTCAAACCGATTAATTGATTATCAAAATAGTTGGGGAGTACTTTAGTTGGAAAATAATCAATGAATCCAATGTTGACCTTCAAACTTGTGAGCACTCAGTAGTTATTATGTAACAATGTATCTTAGTTTAGCATGTTAGCATGCTAACATTAGCTAATTCGCATTCTGTTCTGCAGGTGTTTGGTGACAAAGCAAAGTGTTGGACACATTTAAACGCTGACCTGATGGTGGCGTCAGAATTAAAGTCATAGTTATTCCAGTTCATCCTGAGGGGAGCATGAAGGTCTGAACCAGCAGGTCAGATGCTGGTTTCAGTCCTGACCAACGGGCTCCTTCCTGCTTCTGATACCTGAGCCAGCAGGATCCTCGGGGCTCAGTGGAGATCCAGGACTCGGCTCTGAAGCCTTTGAATGAGTCCGTGGCCACATGTCCGCCCACCAATGCTGCCATACCATAATAACAGTGATAAGTGTTAGTGCTGCTGGCCACTTTACCAGGTAGAAACACCTGTGCACACACCTGAACGATCGACATGCAGTCCAATATGCCTTTATTCATCCCGTGAGGGGAAATTCAGTTCAAGGCCGCTGCTGAAGCTGTCAAATCAGTGACTCCCCTGTCGGTCATGTGACCTTTAGTGGTCTCATTTGCTTTAATGAAAGAACTGAAAGACAGGAAGGATGTTTGTCCTCTGAGGTGAACTCCAGGTGTGAAGACCAGCACATCTTCACTGTTTGTGTACTTCACCAAATACACACAGTGTGCACGTGTGTGTTGGTTGGTGTTATTTCAGTAAACTCTAACATCTCCATGGAAACGGTGACATGATGTCAGCAGTGAATCCAGAAACCTGTGAGCACCACCTGCTCTGTTACCAGGTGTCCTGTTTCCACGGAGACCAGCCAGTACTGTGTGTGTGTGTGTGTGTGTACCATGTATTCCTCACATTGTGGGGACTCACTGTGGGGACAAAATGAAGGTCCCCACGATGTACATCATTAAATTTGCAGCAACATCCTGACGTAGATCAGAGCTCAGAGGACGCCGCCGTCCTGCCTCCGTCACAGGAAGTGGACAGACTCTATGGCTGCGGCCTGTCTGCAGCATCGCACTAATGATCAGCGTCAACGTTCAGAACAGCCGTCAGCGACCTGATTGATAAGGCGCAAACAGAAAATCAAGAATAATCGATGAGCGGTGACAGAAGCTGGACAGTGAGACAGAACTCACTGATGAACATGAAAAAATTGGTTAAAAGCAAAGTTTACTGGAGTGTTAATGCAGGAAAGACGCCGTCAGTCTGAACGTCACGTTCGAGCCTCGTCAGTCAAACACTGCCTGCGTTTTACATCACAGGAAACTGAAGATCTCTGGATCACTGGGTTGGAATTGTTAGAATTATTGATCCGTTAGTTGTTCATCAGTTTCATGTTGCAGCTGGAAAAGGTGGAGCTCATTATTATGACTTTACATCCTGCTGGTTCCTTTAGTTTTAACAATAAATCAGAATTTATTAGTTGATTTTTGTAACTCAAGTTGTCAAATAAATGCAGTGAAGTGAACAGTTGAGCATTTCTCTCAGAGAGTAAAGGAAAAGTACGTCAGAACTCCATTTTAGACAAATAAATATTTCAGCAAATTCCTGCAACTAATCAAGTATTTCCTGTTTGTGCTCAGGAAAGAATCCGCCGAACGCTTTGGTTTGTACGTTTTCCTGCTGCATCCTGGAAAACTCGTCTTCAGGTTTAACACTTTGGTTTTGTTGTGTGTCTTTTCAGAGGAGCGACGTCCATTGTGTATCGCTGTGAGGAGAAACAAACTCAGAAACCCTACGCCCTCAAAGTCCTCAAGAAAACGGTCAGTGTTCGGCCATGGTGGAGGAACCAGAGGTCAGAGGTCATGATGAGGGTTCCTGTTTGTTATACAAATAAAATGGAGAAAGCTAAATTCATTTAGCGGTCACCACACTGTGCTGGTGTTTGTCCTGATGACTCAGGACATGACTTGTCCTGATGAGTCTTTCCAACATGTTCAGTCACTTTAAAAAACTTTCAGGAACACGGGGAATCGTTAGCCTAGCTTAGCATAAAGACTTGAGGGCAGGAGTAACTGTTGACGTACCTCCAAAAAAGAGAAAATGTCTGATTTACATGTTGTATGTCATTAGCTAACATGCTAATCACTAGTCCAACACTCAGCTGGTTCTGATCTTGTAGAGCCAGGGGTTAAAACCCAAAGCTAACTCTAGCTCAAAGGACCTAGAAGCCAACTGCAAGTTAACAGAAAGTAGAAGCTACCTCAAAGTTAACTGAGCCTAGAAGCTATCCCTAGCTAACAGGACCTAGCAGTTAACACGTGAACTCCAAGTTAAAAGTACAATATGCAAGAAGCCCTTAATGTGTATTTATCAGGTTTCATCGTCAGTGGATGAACGAACTGTAACATGATGAGACCTTTAGACCTTCTCTGTTTGTATAATAGCCTGTGGACTGATTTCTACGTAAAGGACTTGGGAAGGTTTTCTGTTCAAATCCAAAGGATGTGACGCTAATGCGCACTACAGAGTCCAAGTGTGACAACAGGATGCTGCCTGCAGTTCACTTAACCGCCACCGGTGTCGTCAATAACAAGGATTTCTTGAAAATTCCACATACTTCACCGAGACACATGCTCTACGTTAGCAGGACCTAGAGGCTAACTGGAGGCTAAGTGGACCTAGAACTGGAAAGGTAGCTCTGTCTGTTTTGTTAGCATTAGAAACATCTTCAAATCTGTGTGGTTAAGTTCTGCGTTGTATCTTTATAGAACCAGCTGACTCTTAAATGGAGGGAACTGGCATGTAGCTAACAAGCTAAAGCAGGAAATGCCCATTTTGAATCATTTCTGTCGTTTGTTGTTTGTCATGTATGTTATTATGATTAAATATGTTATTAATTTTAAGAAGATAAACAGAAAGAGAAAGACAAATTGACACCTTTGATGGATCTAAACTAGCAGCTTCACCATTTTTCCAGTCTTTGTGCTAATATTGTGGACGTACAGCAGCAGACCTGTCCACCCTCCCATGTTTCCTGGACCTGGGATATTTTACCCTTCTGTCCGGCTGTCCTCCTGCAGACAAACCTGTCTGTAAATCTCCTGTATTTTGAACGTGACGTTGACGTTCAGCCTCATGTTGTTTCTTCTGCTGCAGATCGACAAGAAAATAGTTCGCACTGAAATCGGCGTCCTGCTGCGTCTTTCCCACCCAAACATCGTAAGTATCTCTGACACTAACGATTCATTTGATAGTGATTAGCCTCATGGTAAAACGTATGTGATGGTGCAATGATTTATCTGTTTAATGTGTATCTATATTCTAATATTTCGAAATATTCCTGTTGATATTGTCCAGCTGCAGCTGATGAGTTTCTTCCTGCAGTGTTCAGACTTGTGTCCGTGGGGCTGTGGATGGTTGCTCTCTCCTCATAGACCTCCAGTATAACAGAGATGTCTGAGAAACTGCAGACAGGCTCCGTAATTCATCTTTGTGTTCTGAAAGTTGGATTCATGAAGGTTTTAGATTTTTTTAAACTCCTGCAGAGCCCAGAAATCAGCTTTTAAAGTCTTTGATGTCTCAGTGTAAAGTGTGAGGGACAGCAGGAGACACACTGCTGAGCATGAGACACAACATGGCCGCAAACCTGGGAGCCTGGAAACTTCTCAGGTTTCTGCATCAAAGAGCCGTTTTCAGTCATATCAAGTGACCGGGCGCCATCTGAGTGAACATGTCAGGAGGCAACGAGGCAAACAAAAGCAGGCAATGAAACGTAATGTAAAAAGAAATACAGTAACCGGCAATAACGTGAGATAAAGGCAGTGACAACAATGATAACACTTGTCATAAACTATGAATTATTAAAAGTTACAGTGAACCAGATTAAGTATCTTCGTCTCCTGTAAGGTGACTCATTCAGAGTGAAGCAGACGACGTGGACGTGTAGTTACAAGACGGATTTAAAAACCAGGACAAGTAGAAGTGACCTCCACCTGCTCCTCCAACACCACGTGATGGAGAAAAGTTCTGGAAATGTAAACAGAGTTTTACCTGCTGAAATCACACTCACCTATGCTCTGCTAGCCATGAGCTAACAGTTAGCTGTGGTGCTGTACGATGGGCGGGGTTACCTGGGCACAAATGTCATTTGATTGGACACATTTATCTGAGTTTGATGAGTCATGAAAACATCTGGAAGAAAGAGAAAAGAGAGATTTAGCTGTAATAATCCTCCAAAAAATTCTTCTTGATCACATATTAATCATGTAAGAAGAGATTAATGATCAGTCACATGATCAGAGCTCGTCGTGCCGCCTCTTCAGTCTTTTTTCTTAAAAGGTAAAATGCTGTGAAGTATGAATTCATTCAGTTTTCATCTGTTGGATGCGATCTGTTGGACGTCTGTAGACCTCTGAGTCTGACTTTGAGACATTCTTGTTCCTGAGTGACGTTGGACCGTCTTTCCATCTCACTGTGTCCTCGCTGTCTCTGTACAAACGCGTTCAGTATTCTCCATGTATGATGATGCATCCTGCAACACGTCAGCGCCAAACTGAAAAGCACATTCTTAATGAACCTGAGCTTCTCCATTAGAACTGGTTCTCCATCTGTGGGTGGTGCACATACAGCCGGAGTCAGACAGCTGTGTGTCTGTATAAGAGTACTGTATTTCCTCCAAAGCCTTTTTTTACCACGCCTGCAGAAGATACCAGGCCTTTATTTGAAACAGGCTTGTATTAGAGGCAGGCAGTGTTTATTCATCTGTTTGATCAGCAGAATTGGTCAATCTACAAAACAGTTCTGCTGAGTCATCAGCTTGCACACCACAAGTTCTCTGAGTGGTTGGTAAGACCAGAAGAGCCCAACATGAAGCAGGCTGGTGTTTGTTTGTGTCGACCCCCCCCCCCCCCCCCCCCATTGACTGAGACGCCTCAGTTTGAACTACTTTTATTTCAGTGCCAGCTTTTATTGAAGGATCCTGGTTTTGTCGTTTCCTCTCAGATCCAGCTGAAGGAGATCTTTGAGACAGACACTGACATCGCTCTGGTGCTGGAGCTGGTGACAGGTGGAGAGCTGTTCGACAGGTGCGTCAAACCACACACACACACACACACACACACACACCTGACACGTCTGACGTAACTCATTGGCTGTGTCGTATCCGAGGTCGCGGGGTGTGTTTCCATCCGCCTGTTCTAATGCACGTTTTCAATTTGTGACTGAAATCGACTGGATGGAAATGTGGGAAATAAAAAAATAAAAAACTTTAAATATCCACCAAAAGTTTTACATTCGGCTGAGGAAGAAACAGGCTGAGTGAATAAACGATGGCGTCCATGAATCATGTGACTGCACGTCTCTTTAGTGACGAGCTGAAAACATCAGATCTGTGTGGAGCGATGAGGAGGAGGAGGCTGTAACCTTCCTCACATGAACACATGAAACTAAGAACTCTCTGATTTCCACCATGTCGTCATCGTTTGACCTTTGACTGTAACTCTCTGAATGATGTCATCGCATTGTGTCTCTTCTTGACTTCGACAGACAGGAGAGAGACAGACAGGAGAGAGACAGACAGGAGAGAGACAGACAGGAAAGAGACAGACAGGAGAGAGACAGACAGGAAAGAGACAGACAGGAGAGAGACAGACAGGAAAGAGACAGACAGGAAAGAGACAGACAGGAAAGAGACAGACAGGAGAGAGACAGACAGGAGAGAGACAGACAGGAAAGAGAGAGACAGGAGAGAGACAGACAGGAGAGAGACAGACAGGAGACACCAGGAAGGAGAAACACCAGAGCACAGAGGGGGAAAGGAGGACAGACTGCAGACCTCCTCTGGTTGATCCAGGAGTTTCTCTCATTTTGTCTCTTGATGAAGGAAAATGTGGTTTTCAGGTTGTAGAGACAGAAATGTCTTCATGGGACAAAGAGTTCAGCAGATTGAAGTACAACAAAGACGACCTCAGAACCTAGACTGCTGTTTGGTCCCAGTGGAGAAAGTAACTCTGTTCTGGTGATGCTGGTGGTGTGAATGTTCAGGTATGAAGACAGGTGTAAGTGTTCAGGTGTCCTCTTTGTGTCTGGGTCTCATGATATTTTCATGTCCAGGATTGTGGAGCGTGGTTACTACAGCGAGAGAGACGCCGCTCACGTCATCAAACAGATCCTGGAGGCTGTGGCGGTAAGAAGGGTCTCTTCAGTCTGTGCTAACGCTGGATCATCCATCCATCCATCCATCCATCCATCCATCCATCCATCCATCCATCCGTCCGTCCGTCCATCCATCCATCCATCCATCCGTCCATCCGTCCATCCGTCCATCCATCCATCCATCCATCCGTCCATCCATCCATCCGTCCATCATCCATCCATCCATCCATCCATCCATCCATCCATCCATCCATCTTATTAAGTCTGGTCCTGTTAAGCCAGGGTTATCTGGTAGTTCTTTGGTAGCGTAGCGTTATCCTCTAGGTCCAGTTAGCTTAGAGTTAGCTTCTTGTTCCTGTTAGTTTTCAGTTAGCGTTGAGCTCTTGAACCCTGGCTGCACTGTAAACCTGAGGCTGACTTGTTAGCAAAGACACAGAGTGCGAGTCAGACAGACTTGGAGTTTTTGGGATTTGGATTTTCTGACTTTTCATGAGCGAGGTCAACAGTTTACCCCTGCTCCCAGTCTTTGTGCTAAGCTACGGCTAACATCGTGGAACCCAGAAACAAACCATCTGACAGGATCTCACTGAATGCCGGACTGCGTGAGCAGAAGTCTGTTTTCGGATTTCCGGCTGCTGTTCTCGAGCCGATTTTGTGTTTGATGGTGTAGGAGTTCATCCTCCTCCAGCTGATGAATCACAGTCTTCCTGTTTCACTGCAGATTTAATCAAATGTGAAAGTGGCACAAAATCATTTTTAAATGTCAAAATGTAAAAACCATGAGGCGTTCACTGACGTGCTTACACAACACTGCACTCTTCACAGCAACGAGGAGGTTGTTTGGGGCCAGCATGGCTGAACGCACCGAGGGGGAAAATGTTATCGGTCAAAGAAGTGAGTGACAATCATGACGCGTTCGCTGTTCCAGTGAAAATAATTCTCTCAGTGATCGTCAGAAGCTTCAGCGCAGCTCAACAACATGAATCATAATGACACGAGTTTGGAGGAAGCTCTGCCTAAGAAGACAGTTCAGGGGAAACAAAGTCCGCTCAGGTGGGTTCTGTGCAGCTCAGGTTGGGATCAGGGCCAGAATGTTTGAAGCAGGAAGAGACGTCCTGCTGCTGTCGCTGAGGTCGCCGCTCGCAGCTCCTGCTGTGGTTAAAGACATCGAGCTCGTCGCTCCTGTTTCAGGTGTTGCTGGCAGCAGTGTTGCTGCACACGGCGGCAGCGTGCAGCAGTTGCAGGTCTCTTATGTAACAGCAGCTTCCATCCTGCTGCTGAACAGATTAAAACCAGAGAGGATTAACACACACACACACACACGCACACACACACACACACACACACACACACACACACACACACACAGACTACAGCTGACCCACATCTACCACAGAGGGAAACATACGCCTGTGTATGTTTGTGTATGTGTGTAGTTATGTGTGTATTAGGATTACAGTACAGTTGTATTTGCTGTATCAGATGTGTGTGTGTGGCGTTAATCTGCTGCTCAGAAACATCCTGCAGCCCCTGAACACATCACCATCCCCACCTCACCAGGTGGACGTTTAAGTGTTTAAAATGAACAAAGTCTCATTCACAGTAGAACTCAGAGCAGAAACAGTAGAACTCAGAGCAGAAACAGTAGAACTCAGAATAGAAACAGTAGAACTCAGAGCAGAAACAGTAGAACTCAGAATAGAAACAGTAGAACTCAGAGCAGAAACAGTAGAACTCAGAATAGAAACAGTAGAACTCAGAGCAGAAACAGTAGAACTCAGAATTGAAGCAGTAGAACTCAGAGCAGAAACAGTAGAACTCAGAGCAGAAACAGTAGAACTCAGAGCAGAAAGAGTAGAACTCAGAGCAGAAACAGTAGAACTCAGAAAAGAAACAGTAGAACTCAGAGCAGAAACAGTAGAACTCAGAGCAGAAACAGTAGAACTCAGAATAGAAACAGTAGAACTCAGAATTGAAGCAGTAGAACTCAGAATAGAAACAGTAGAACTCAGAGCAGAAACAGTAGAACTCAGAGCAGAAACAGTAGAACTCAGAATAGAAACAGTAGAACTCAGAATAGAAACAGTAGAGCTCAGAATAGAAACAGTAGAATTCAGAGCAGAAACAGTAGAACTCAGAATTGAAGCAGTAGAACTCAGAGCAGAAACAGTAGAACTCAGAGCAGAAACAGTAGAACTCAGAGCAGAAAGAGTAGAACTCAGAGCAGAAACAGTAGAACTCAGAAAAGAAACAGTAGAACTCAGAGCAGAAACAGTAGAACTCAGAGCAGAAACAGTAGAACTCAGAATAGAAACAGTAGAACTCAGAGCAGAAACAGTAGAACTCAGAGCAGAAACAGTAGAACTCAGAGCAGAAACAGTAGAACTCAGAATAGAAACAGTAGAACTCAGAATTGAAGCAGTAGAACTCAGAATAGAAACAGTAGAACTCAGAGCAGAAACAGTAGAACTCATAGCAGAAACAGTAGAACTCAGAATAGAAACAGTAGAACTCAGAGCAGAAACAGTAGAACTCAGAATTGAAGCAGTAGAACTCAGAGCAGAAACAGTAGAACTCAGAGCAGAAACAGTAGAACTCAGAGCAGAAACAGTAGAACTCAGAATAGAAACAGTAGAACTCAGAGCAGAAACAGTAGAACTCAGAATAGAAACAGTAGAATTCAGAGCAGAAACAGTAGAACTCAGAATTGAAGCAGTAGAACTCAGAGCAGAAACAGTAGAACTCAGAGCAGAAACAGTAGAACTCAGAGCAGAAAGAGTAGAACTCAGAGCAGAAACAGTAGAACTCAGAAAAGAAACAGTAGAACTCAGAGCAGAAACAGTAGAACTCAGAGCAGAAACAGTAGAACTCAGAATAGAAACAGTAGAACTCAGAATAGAAACAGTAGAACTCAGAATTGAAGCAGTAGAACTCAGAATAGAAACAGTAGAACTCAGAGCAGAAACAGTAGAACTCATAGCAGAAACAGTAGAACTCAGAATAGAAACAGTAGAACTCAGAGCAGAAACAGTAGAACTCAGAATAGAAACAGTAGAACTCAGAATAGAAACAGTAGAGCTCAGAATAGAAACAGTAGAACTCAGAGCAGAAACAGTAGAACTCAGAATTGAAGCAGTAGAACTCAGAGCAGAAACAGTAGAACTCAGAGCAGAAACAGTAGAACTCAGAGCAGAAAGAGTAGAACTCAGAGCAGAAACAGTAGAACTCAGAGCAAAAAGAGTAGAACTCAGAGCAGAAACAGTAGAACTCAGAGCAGAAACAGTAGAACTCAGAATTGAAGCAGTAGAACTCAGAATAGAAACAGTAGAACTCAGAGCAGAAACAGTAGAACTCATAGCAGAAACAGTAGAACTCAGAATAGAAACAGTAGAACTCAGAGCAGAAACAGTAGAACTCAGAATTGAAGCAGTAGAACTCAGAGCAGAAACAGTAGAACTCAGAGCAGAAACAGTAGAACTCAGAATAGAAACAGTAGAACTCAGAGCAGAAACAGTAGAACTCAGAATAGAAACAGTAGAATTCAGAGCAGAAACAGTAGAACTCAGAAAAGAAACAGTAGAACTCAGAGCAGAAACAGTAGAACTCAGAATAGAAACAGTAGAACTCAGAATAGAAACAGTAGAACTCAGAATTGAAGCAGTAGAACTCAGAATAGAAACAGTAGAACTCAGAGCAGAAACAGTAGAACTCATAGCAGAAACAGTAGAACTCAGAATAGAAACAGTAGAACTCAGAGCAGAAACAGTAGAACTCAGAATTGAAGCAGTAGAACTCAGAGCAGAAACAGTAGAACTGTGTCCGTGTGCTGTACGTTAAAGAGCAGCTGGTCAGAAACACACTGAAAACAGAAAAACTCGATCAATTTGTTTGATCTGCTTTTGTTTCCTTGTTTCTCCGTGATGCCGCGTTGATCTTCAGACTCAGTGTTCACCGAGCAGCAGGGCATGCTGGGAGCTGGAGGAAGAGGCCATCTGTTCGTTCAGTCCATCCTGCCAAGTCCTCCACAGACCCCCCCCCAACACCACCACCCCGCTCCCTCACCTGAACGCTTCCGTTCACATGTCGTGACCTGCAGTGTGTTCTGTGCTGTGGTGAAGGCTGCGGCCTGTAGAGGGCGCTCTCTGGACTCCACACTGAGCAAACTGTCTGTTTGTGTTTCAGTACCTCCATGAGAACGGCGTTGTCCATCGTGACCTCAAACCAGAGAACCTGCTGTACGCCGACCTGTCGCTGGACGCTCCGCTGAAGATCGGTAACAAAGCAACCGTTTAAATCTGTCAATAAAACTTTATTGAACGCAGCCTGTGATCAACGACACAGAGGCTGCAAATATAAGAGCTGTCCTGTAAAGTTACGTTCAGTGAAACAGAAGCGTCTTCGTCTTCTGTGATGGGACGTTTTTCACAGTGAAGCTGAATGTGTGGACGTTTAGTGACGATAGGGACACAAATCAAAAGCAGACATGGTTTAGAGGACTGTTCTCCTCCACCCACACCTCCATCACCTGCAGATCAGGAGGAAGATACATTTTAGGAAAGTCTCACCAGCTGAAACCCAAACACACACACCTGTATGCTCTGCTAGCTAGCCCCAAGCTAACGGTCAGGTGTGGTAAGATGGGTGGGGTTAGCTAGTCGCTCAAAGTCACTTTTGATTGGTTAATTTATGCATCGCCTCAGGCTCAGGATGAGTCAGCGAAAGTGTTCTTACAGGAAGAGAGAGGGAGAAATGAAAATATAGAGGACAGAAGCTCTCGTGGACGGAAGTCGTCTCATTGGCTGACTGAGCTCTGGGTTTTCAGATGTTTTGTGGTTTCATTGCACTTCAGAGGTTCGTGCTGGTTTTACCACCTGTCATCACAAAGAGACTCCACGAAGTCTGTCCTGTAATCAGCCAACATTTGTGAAGGGGTTACCTTGTCCGCTGCAGGAGGCGTCGCCTCTTTAATGCAGGTGATGAGTGAAATGTTGCCATGACCAGAAAAAATACATGAGTAAAACTCAAAGGTTGACAAACACTGAACTTTTCCCTCAGTGTCCACGCAGACGAAGAAGTGGTCGAGTTTTATAGATAGATGCATTTTATTGAAAATATTATGAATCCAAGCTATGGATGGACAGGTATGTAGGAGAAGCACCTGAGTTGATGAGCAGAACAATGTGGGTACACAGACAGTACACAGACGGGATATTTGTACTTCTGATGAAGGTCCGTGTACTCAGACGTTGTTGCTGATAAATCCTAACCCTAACCCTTGTAGTACACTATTGTACAAATACTTTGTTACGAATAAAAGTCATGTATTAAAAACTTCAGACAAAGTATAGAATTGTTGTAAAATTGTATCAAAATATACTTAATGTACTAGAAGTAAAAGTACTCATTTTGCAGAATGGATCATTTCATAATATGTTACTGATTCTAATCATTGATGCATTCATGTGTTCATGACCTTAATGCTGCAGCCGGATCGTCAGTTGATTATGTTTTCTGTTATTGAACCACAGTAATCAAGTCAGCGTTTGAATAAATGTTCTTAGTTACTTCCATCACTTCAGTCCATGTGAACCGGATCCTTGTCACATGGACCATGTTTATTTTGTGCTCAGAGGTTGAAAGCAGAATTATTTTCTTTTCTTTGGTTGAATGAATGAATGAATGAATGAATGAATGAATGAATGAACCATCACGTCTCATTGGATCCATTTCTTTGGACGAGGAGAAGCTTCGGTGTGTCAGCCTCCAGATGGCTGGTGGGCCTCCAGCTAACGGTTCCAGATGGAAGAAGCTCACATTCAGCCTCCACGCTGTTTCACCAACACCACCTTCCTTTAGTTCAGAGCCTCTCCTGCAGAGACACATTCACCTCTGCCTCCACCTTCCACTGCGTCACCCCCTCGTTTCACTTTAAATAGAAACTGGAAACAGCAGAAAGACATCAGTGCAAGAACATTTTTTATCTCAAAGCCTCAACAGTGAAATGAAACAATATGTTCTCCTCTCTTACAGCTGACTTTGGTCTTTCCAAAATCATCGATGACCAGGTGACCATGAAGACGGTCTGTGGCACCCCGGGGTACTGTGGTGAGTTTACCACCTTAACTACACTGTGATGAAGCTGTACTTGCAATACTGAATGATGCAGATGGAGTACTTGGTGGTTCAATAGGAGGAGTCAATTACTGAAGCAGATGAGGCTTTCCCCAACCTTTCAGTGTAATATGCATTGTAATAGGTGGTGTAGCAGCAGCAGCAGCAGATGGTGCAGCAGCAGCAGTAGATGGTGCAGCAATAGATGGTGCAGCAGCAGCAGCAGCAGCAGAGGGTGCAGCAGCAGCAGCAGCAGCAGCAGCAGGAGATGTGTTTATTGACCTGTGTTGCTGTGATATCTGGTAGCTGGCAGTGATGCGTTCAGGGCAGCCACTGCTCTGTGGGATTTCACATAACTCTCAGTTAGAGCTTCTGTCAGCCATCTGCCAGCTAACAGGCTCCTCTGCCTGCAGCTCCAGAGATCCTGCGGGGAAATGCCTACGGCCCTGAAGTGGACATGTGGTCAGTGGGCGTGATCCTCTACATCCTGTGAGTCCATTATCACCTTGGAACCAGTCCTCGTATCCACACACACGCACACACAGTATACACAGTATAGATTTTAGTTTCATGCACTTCCGTCTGCCTCATAACAGCCATTAAAGGAAGATAATGTGAAAGCCTGCATCCTGTGGTTCTCAGACAGCAGAGTGGACAGTCGAAACGCTGCTCTGGTTTTCTATAAGTGGATGTTTCCTGACCACTCAGTTGAAATGAGATATTCTTTAGCCTCTGGGGGTTATTCCATCTCTAAGCATTCATTTTTGGTCGTCAGCAAAATCGAAAAGAAAAAAAGAATCTCTAATTTGAAATTAAGATCAAATAACATCAGATTTTAGTATTACAAAAAGCAAAATCAGATCAACTCTTGTGGGGCCGCTGTGGCTCAGGAGGTAGAGCGGTCGTCCACCTATCAGGGGTCGGTGGTTCGATCCCATATGCCAAGTATCCATGGGCAAAATACTGAACCTCAAAACTGCCCCCGATGCTGTGCCATCGGTGTGTGAATTCATGTGTACATCGCTTTGGATAAAAGTGTCTGCAAATGACTGATTATAAGTCTTGTGATATTTTATTTGTTTCAGTGTTTGAGTTAACGGCCTGAATGGCAGCCACATATTGAACTCCAGTACCTGTTCCATTGACTCCAGTACCTGTTCCATTGACTCCAGTACCTGTTCCATTGACTCCAGTACCTGTTCCATTGACTCCAGTACCTGTTCCATTGACTCCAGTACCTGTTCCACTAACTCCAGTACCTGTTCATTAACTCCAGTACCTGTTCCTCAGACTCTGTGGCTTCGAGCCCTTCTTTGACCCGAGGGGGGATCAGTACATGTACAGCCGCATCCTCAACTGTGACTACGAGTTTGTGTCTCCATGGTGGGACGAGGTGTCACTCAATGCCAAGGATCTGGTGAGTCCTCTGATCCTCCTCCAGACATCCTGATGCGTAGTGTTGTGACAAGCTTCTGTTTTCAGTTCTGTTTATGACTCATAGTTCAACAACAGCCTTGAAAGCGAAACACAGACACACATACAGACGAGTCGGTGCTGACTTCACTGTTCATGCTTTCATGTTGGCTTAGGTCATACCGACTGGGACAGAACGCGGTAACTGTCTCTGCAAAGGCCAGAAAGACGTGGAATTTTAAAACTATTATTTGTGGGGAAAACCATCACAGTAAAAGTAAAAGTTGAAAATTGGAACATGTTAGTGTTTTTCAGATGGTTGTCGGGACTCGAGACACCAAACCGGGACAGTCCTGGAATAAGTGGGCTCTCTGGTCACTGCCTTCTTAATAAGTGGGGCGACTTGTCTGAATGACTTCAGACTTTAAGTTGACATGAAACGACCGGTGGAAGGTATCTGCTTCTGCATATTTCTGTTTCCTGCTAGAGGAGGAGCTGTCGCGGATACTGACTGGCATTTATTGAAGCCAACAGAACTGAATGGGTTGGTGGGGTTTTGGATTGACTTAAGACCTGATCTGAACATGATACAAATGACTTGGACTTGTTTGGAAGGATTTTACGTAGACCTGTCTCAAGTACTTGAGCCTAAACTTTGAATTGTCTGGAATGTCTCGGACTTGAGACTTGTCTTCAGCTTGTGATCAGTTCCACCAGCCCTGACCGATCCTGTTCCTTCCTGTCCGTCTGTAGGTCAGTAAGCTGATTGTCCTCGACCCTCATAAGCGCCTCAGCGTCCGGGAGGCCCTGCAGCACCCCTGGGTGCTCGGGAAAGCCGCCCGCTTCTCCCACATGGACACTACCCAGAGGAAACTACAGGAGTTCAACGCTCGGCGCAAACTGAAGGTGAGGAAGGCACGCTAGTGTTGACCGCTGAGAAAAAACTGATCAAAAATATCCAAAGATTCAGAGGCTGAAGACAACACTGACATGTCCATGTAAAGAGCTGCTAATGTGAATAATCGTTCCTCCTGTTCATACTGGCTGTGGAGCGATATCTGCCAGGTCTCATCATGTGTCAAAAGCTGAGGCTTCAGCAGTACGACTTACATAAAATAAGAGGGTCAAGAAGATCTGGAAGGTTTCTTGGGGGGTTGAAGGTCTGTACCCCCACAATGCAGCACGTCAAACATGTGCTGTTAGAAAAGAGGAAGTTCCAGCACTTCACTGTGTGTCCGTAACACAATCAACTACATACCTGCTCTCTAAAAATATAGAAATAAAAGGCAAGTGTGTGTGTATGTTCATATTCAACGTGTGTGTGTGTGTGTGTGTGTGTGTGTGTGTGTGTGTGTGTGTCAATAGGCTGCCATGAAGGCTGTCGTGGCCACCAGTCGTATGCATGAAGGCTCACGCCGTCGCACCGACAGCTGTGAGATCCCGGGCTCGGGGGCTTCCAGGCAGAGCAGCATGCAGCAGGACCCGGCCCCTGAGTCAACAAGCCCCGCCCCCGCTGACAAAGAGACCCCGGCCCCGGATCAGCAGCCGCCGCAGGAAGAGGAATCAAAGTCCACCGGCCGCAGCACCCTCAGCCCCTCTCCCCCACATAGCCCCAAACCACCCAGCTCCACCCCCACTAGACCACCCCTCCGAGTCGAGGGGCTTCGACAAGCGTCCATCGTCCCCAAAACTGTTCCGGTCCAACCCCGACTACCACAGAAGAGCTGCTCTGTGGTAGAGCCTGCCTCCAGGGCCGAGGCCATGCCCACATTGGCCACACCTCTGAGTCCTAATAGCCTCAGCAATGGTTTCACAACGGGGGCGGAGCCAGCCAGTAAGCCCACCCACTGCCAGTGATCACCTGACCAACAGAGCGGAGACACTTCACTCTGCATCGACCACAAAAATCACAAACATGACGTGAAGGTTCAGCCTTCTGGTAACTCTTTACAAACATTAAAAATCACTTATTGGGACCAAATTACTCCAAATCAAAGAGTATCTGTAACGTCCAGAGCTACGTTTGACCATTTCAACATCTTCCAATTCTGTAGCTCTGCTGTTATGCTAACATGCTAACAGTACTCACTGAAGGTGTGCTGGACAGTAGTTCTGTTTTTACTGTTGAGCTGCTGGTTTTCAGTTGGAGGCTGGAGATAAAAAAGCAAAAAGCATTTGTCCCACATCAGGACTTACAAGCGATTAAATGTCCTCTGCTCTTGCTGCTGTGCTAAAAAAACAGCTGAGAAGCCATGGAGGTCTCTCTATGGACACAAAGAAATACTTCTCCTTCAAACAGCATTTGACCAACAAACTCTTTCTGTCTTTATGTAAATACATTTTTAAAGGCTGTCGAGTGCAGGTTGTTAGCTGAGGTATTAGCAAGACGGATTTCTAGCAAAAATCCAGTTTCTTCTGCCTATGATGTTTTTGTAGAGTTTATTTCTATCACATAAGATTAACGCTCAGATTATCTCTCTCTCTCTGTTTAGTGAATTATAAAAGTGCCTTCTGGCACCAAAGTTTTCTTCATAAAAATCAACAGTAATGAATAATAAAATGAACATTTCAAGAACTGTAACCTGTAATTTACACAAAGCTGACCTGAAGCTGGAGCACCGCAGTGGAAACACAACGTGAGGAAACTGGAAATCCCATCAGCAGCTCTTTTATACTTTGAACTTATTTGAAACTGAAAATAGCAAGCAGGCTAGCTTGAAGAGCTGCTGTGGCTAGCGCTAGCACAGTCTGGACAGGGCTGTTAGCAGTTAGCTCACCTGCTATGGTTGTTCACCAACAAGCCCTGAATCATTTCATTTTTTATGTTGGTAAGTTCAGCTGCTGGCTGAGATTCAGGAAAACTGAATCAGGCTCCTAAAGCTGTCAAAGTAATCTTACAGAAATAATTTCAAACACTTGTCCAAAAGAGGCTAAATGTAGATGTTGCCCCCTGAGTGAGATGCTGTAGTCACCGGCACAAGGATCCAGTCAAGTCAATATTCATGCAACCAAAAATGTTGCCAGGTGATGTTTAAAGTCACACAGGTGCCATTTGCACCTGGTGAACAGCTGCAGATAGGCTCTGATCAATGTGACAACAATCCGATTGTAGTCTGATAAGCTACATTTACACCTGCAGTCATGTGAGTTTTTACTGATCCAGATCAAATATATTCAGCTATGTACACGTGTCACATGTTGATACCTTATGAAAAGGGGGTCAAACACTGGTCCTGGTTCACCATTGGTCCGTCTACTGACACAAGCCAAATGTGGAGCCTCATTTTGGTGTCAAACTTCCATTTTAGCCCTGAGATCAGGACTCAAACTCGGTTTGAAAAGACTCCAGTCAGCTAACAGGGCCACTAGCTGGATGGCTAACTGAGCTAACTAGCTAATGGCAGCTACTAGCTACAGCCAAAGATAGCTACAGCAAAGAGCACAGTGAGCAGCAGGTAGCAGTTACTCTGGCGATATTCTGCTTCGCCTGTTTGGAGCGAACTTCGACAGGTGGCCACTTCGTACCTGTTGTACCTGTAAGTTCTGATCTGGGACAAACAGATTCGGGTCTCTCCAGCTTCTTCTTCTTCTCCTGGTGCAGCAGGAGGTTCCTCGGACACTCAGGACGAAGCTGATTGATTGTATTTCATTAAACTTTGGAACATGGCGCACATCTGTGTGGAGACGGATGTGGAGGACGAGGACGGCGAGCAGCTTCGTCTCGCTCTGGTTGTTCTTCAGTGTGAACTCAGAGGACAAACAGCAGGTTCTGGATCAGTTTGAGAGACAATCTGTTTTGACTTTTTTATCCTTTCTACTCTGTACTGTTGACTCCTGCTGACTTTATCATGCAGCTGTATGAGTAGATCCAGTCCATAGTGTTCAGGTAAGTGACGTGTTCGTGAGCTTCTAGTGAAACGTTGTGTTGTTTACACTTAATCAGCAGTGATGATGATGATGACGATGATGACGACGACGACGACGACGATGACGACCATGATGACGATCTCCTGTTTGCACTGTACATAGTTTGGCTTTAGACAGAGTATTTCTGCCATCTTTATTGCTCCACTTGACCAGAGACACAGTCAGTGTTCAGACCCCTCAAAATACCAAATTTGACCCTTGTCCTTGAAAATCAAAACGCTTTCGTCTGATCTGAAAACACGTTCTACCTCTTTTTGAGCAGGGGCTTCCAAAATGCTAAAAACTCACAGATGTCTCTGGAAAGAAAACAATAACGAGCCGAGCATTCGATGCCACTCTAAAGGCCCATTTATACCCTCCGGATCCGGACGAAATCCGTCCGTCCGTCCCACACGTTGCCTCCGTAGGGGGCCTTCATACCTCCGTCCGTTTTCAGTGTTTTGTCAGTGTGTCCTCTAGGGGGCAATGTCGAGTCGTAAATTACAGAGCCGTTGTCATGGCAGCCGATGCCTTGTCAACGCTTCTGTCAGCATATACCGGCATCAGTAATGGCGTCAGTAGAGGAGGTTATTATAATGACAGTACTGAGAAATAGGAAAAAAAGAAAAAATCAGAGGTCTGCGAGGCGGTGGCATGTAAGGCCACTGCGGGAAATGAATGAAGAAAGGCATTTCTCCTACTTTCGGATGTCCGCCGCAACTTTCTACCCGTTGGTTCACCGGTTCTCTTCTTCGTCGGTTTTTAGTTTGACTCATTTTGCTCATTTTGACTCTACACTGGCCCCACGACTTCCGGTGGTTTCGAGTGGTTTCGTCCGGAGAGCTCCGGATGGCTAAGCTCAGAGCCGACGGACAAACTGAGGGATGAAACAGCCTCCGGATACGGACGAAAGCGTCCATATCCGTTATTTACGGAGGGTATAAATGGGCCTTTAGAAATCCACAGGGACAGTCCAAAGAGGACCGCAGCTTGAGAAAACAGACAAGCTGAAGCCGACCAGCACTGGTCCCGGACTTCAGAGATGTCTGGGTCCATATTTATCAAACATCTCAGATGATGGAATCAGTTTGAACTGGACATGAAGTCTCAGAGCTTTCTTCACTTTCTTAACTTCTTTCTTGACAACATGCTCATTAAATTCTGACCAACGCAGAATAATGATGTTTGATGCAGAGGAGAACACGTCGCCTCTCAGTCAGAAACCAGTTCAGCACTCATCGACCGATCGTTGATCTCGTTCATGC
Source organism: Chaetodon trifascialis (assembly GCF_039877785.1). Taxonomy (NCBI): domain Eukaryota; kingdom Metazoa; phylum Chordata; class Actinopteri; order Chaetodontiformes; family Chaetodontidae; genus Chaetodon; species Chaetodon trifascialis. The sequence goes on along the minus strand of NC_092059.1, from coordinate 480,601 downwards.
ACTTCGTAAAGACAACGAGGGTCCGCAGGGAGAACAAACGGCTCTGATAGATGCTGTAGGTTTACGCAGCCGTCAGAAAACTACAGCAGCTCAGCATAACTTCAGTCTTCAGAGTGAAAATGAAAGTCCTGAACAGTTCTGGTCTGAGGTGGGACTTTTCTGTCCACAGATGGACCCTCAGAGATGTTTGATTTTTATGGTCCTGCCTTGTCTGCATGTCTAAGAGCTGTTTGCCTCATCACATTGATCAGTATGTTTTCTCAGGTTCCTGTGCTTTTTGTTCCATCTCAGCCACCGTCTAAACTCCTGGGCTGTGAAGAGGAACGCGGTCGTCCCTTCAGGACTTTTCTCTTTAAAGAGGAACCAAACGTCCCAAACCTCTGGAGCCCTGACAGCTCTGAATGCTGAATATACCTGTGATCACCTGTGAATCCTGACACCTGCTGGTACTGGACTGGACTGGACTGGACTCATGTCAGGTGATGACATCAACACCAGCCAGCAACAGGTGGACAATTCAGTACCTTCTGTCACCACTAGATGTCAGGCTTCACATAGTCCTGCTGGTCCACTCGAACCCCTTTCAGAGCGAAGCAGTGACGTGGGTCGGTGGTCTACCTGAACAGGTCGACGTGTGGTAAAAGATGGTCAAATTGATGCAGCCCCTACGGCGACCCCCTCCCACGCTGATGCTTCCTGACAAAACAGAAGCTCTGTGATTGGTTCTTTTAGCTGTCAGTCAGAGGAGGCATCTCTTCTGGAGCAGCTCAGCCTGCAGTTTGGTTCCTCTTTAAATAATCTGAGTCCTGCCTGTCGTCTGCTGGGCTGGACGCAGGAGTGTTTACCTGTCCACAGGTGTTTCTAACTTCTTGCCAAAAGGAACTCACTGGATAAACCAGCTGACATGATGACAAGCATGTACTCTGTATATTGATTTGCATCTATACTCTTATGTACAAACATGAATATTTTGCTTGTACCTATCTGGGCTGCTGACGAGCACTCGGAGGCTGAGCTGTTAACGTCTTTGTTTTGTGTTTGCTGAGTGAACTCGTACCTTTTTTATTTTGATGGATGACATATAAACTGACATAGTGACAGTCTTAGCTGTTACATGTGTATCTCTGCATGTATTATTTCATTTCTGTTGATCATATCAGATTAAAGACTGAACTGACTCAGTGGCAGCAGCTGATCTGGGTTCAGTCAATGGGGCTAAATTTCACAACACATGCACGGGGACGGGGATGGACGGGGGGGGGGGGAGGGGGGGTCTGTGAAGTTTCACTCTGTTGTTTTTTTTTAAGTACATTTCTCTCAGCACAAAGCCGTCCATCTAAGAGACATTTGTCCACGTCACATTTCAGATTGTCCAAATGGATTTAGTCAGCTGAGCAGATGTCTGAATGTTTCACACAACGTGATGGAGAGACACTGAATCCATTTTCTGTCCAGCTCAAAAGTCATGAACACATTAACGTATGGTCACTTTTTAAGCAGCTAAACAACAAATGATGATCGATGTGAGTCCAGTTTGTGTCTCCTGATGGACGTCCGTCTCTCTTTTAGCTCTGTGTCCTGAGGGAAACGTCTGCTTTTAGCTGCTAAATGACGCCATGAGAGCAAAGCCGAACAGTGAAGTTTGTCTGACAGGTTAATGATGAGCTGCAGCCAGCTGACCAGAGACACCCACTCAGTCTCAGTGTCTCAGGGTCTTTTATACACTGACATCAAAAAAAATGTCCATGAACACATTCACAGAAACAAGGCTGAAGTCATGAAGCTGCGTTTGCAGGTTAAAGTTTTACACATAAAACACACGTTAAGCTCATCAATGATGACATACGCCATATTTCAAACTGTCCAACAGCTTGTCCATCTGCAGCCTCTCAGCTGTTTGTGTCTCAGTCTCAGACTCAAACCCTCAGTCAGTCCCTCGAGCAGACTTTCTGTCTGAAAACCTGTCCCTCCTGGACCATCCCACACCAGTATGTGGATCTGGACCTCCAGTCAGCCGCCGAAACCTCCCAGACTGATATGGCAACATAGGCTCCGTCCCCCTCTGACCTTGTCCATGACACCTCCGATGATGTCACCGCTGTGTCATCAACCCACCACAGGACATCCTGCAGAGGTGAGTTTAGTCCTGTCAGGAGGCAGACCAGCAGCTGAGGAGATCCCGGGTCCTGAGAGACCGGGACGGACGATAAAATCTGGACAGATGGACCAGGAGCTGCAGACAGACATGGACAAAATAAAATGAATGCATCGATCCATTCTCTATGCCGCTTCTCCCTTTCGGGGTCGCGGGGGGGGCCAGAGCCTATCTCGGCTGTCAGCGGGCGGGAGGCGGGGTGCACCCTGGACCGGTCGCCAGTCGATCGCAGGGCAACATACACACAACCATTCACACTCACACCTAGGGGCAATTTAGAGTCACCAATCAGCCTAATGAGCATGTTTCTGGTCTGTGGGAGGAAGCCGGAGAACCCGGAGAGAACCCACGCATGCACGGGAAGAACATGCAAACTTCACACAGAAAGGCCCAACCTGGGAATCGAACCGGCGACCTTCTTGCTGTGAGGCACGCGCACTACCTGCTGCACCACCGTGCAGCCCAATAAGAATACAGATAAGATTTATTATTATTATTTAAAATGTGCTTCACACGTGGCAGGAAACTAAAATAACTTGTGAAAAGATTCAGTTCAAAACTTTTAACCAAACAGAAACAGAAAAGAAAAGGAAGTTTTTCCTCACTCATGACGGATTGTTGGGCCTGTAGCAGCTCTATGGAAAGTGTCCTGAGACAACTTTTGTTGGGATTTGGCGCTATACAAATAAAATTGAATTGAATTGAATTGAATTGAATTGAATTGAATTGAATTGAATTGAATTGAATTGAATTGAGAAAAAAAAAAATGTTCGTTTATTTTTCAATAAAAGATTTCCTTCAACAGGCTCAATAGATTTCAAAATAAAACAGGAAGCGGTCGATTTCTCTGTATGTTGGTTTTACAGTGACGGTGGAATCTGTGGCTGGAGTGGACGACATGTCCTTCATGGTCTAAAAACGTCTTTTAACATTTATTGATCAAAGTCGATCAAACCACCACAGAGAGATTTTTTACATCTACCTGTTGTCGCGTTTTGACGGTGACAAACATCATCTTCATCACAACCGGCTGCTTCCTCACCAGTGTCCACCAGCAGCCGAATTTCACTGCTGAAAACCATTGAGAAAGAGACAGACTGTCCTCTGGGCAAAGACCAAGCACTCCAGCATCTACGAGAAGAGAAACAGACGGTGGTTCTAAACACAGAAACCTAGAACCCATAAAAACAGACAGAACCAGAGTAAAGCAGCACTTCACTGCAGGACGAGGACGAAGGTCAGCGCTGTGTCCATCCTGCTGCTGTCTGTCCAGTCGATCCTGGGTTCACCTGAAGTGACCATCAGTTCCGCTCTTAATAAACATTCTTGTAATATATAAAGAAGTCAGAGTTCAGTAGAAAATCTTAATAATGACTTAATTTAGTTGAAGAAATGTCTTTTACAGTCTGTTTTAAGACATCTTTGCTTTAAAGTCTTCACATGTCTGTCTTTAAACAGAAGTCTTTGTCTCTTTTGAAGTGGATCGTTACCTTTGATGGGAGTCGCTGTCGTCGGTGCCGCTGAAGCCCACAGACCTCCTGTCAGTGAATGTTCCTGGTCTGTAGAACCAGGAGACTTTGAGGAGAACAGAAACACCAGAAACTGTTGGAGCAGAACGCCGTCAGTCTCCAGAGGAGCCAAACTGCTCTGGGATCAGATCGACCGTTGGTTCAGTCAGTTGGTGAAGGACAGAAAAACAGGAAATTTCCTCACTGGCGCCTCCGATAAGATCCGTAAATCGAACTGTCAGAGTGTTCCGTTCAGACAGAACGTAAATCATCACGTTCGTTAGGAAACAGGACTTTTCCAACAAACGCGGAGAAACGAAACGAAACAAGAGCAAAGTCTAGTGATCGAGGAGGAAAGTTTCAGAAAGCTCTGCGATAAAAGACAATGCAGTAAAAGTACACACTAAACACGCTGCAGTGCAGTACAGCCGATCTGTCGCTGCGTTAGTTCAGTTTGAACTTCATGTCCTCGTTCGTCTTCGGCTGTTGACGTGGTTATTAATAACACCGGCCTCTGTGTCGAGCTCCTCTCGTGGGATCGCATCCCGCCGTCGTTCCACCACCATCTGTGTTTACTCCGTGTTTAGGAGGTTTTTGTCTGAGATGCTGTAAAATGTCTTTGGTGAACATGTTGCATGTCCTGCAGGATGTCTCCTGAGCTCTTGGACTCTTGGACCTCGTCCACGTTGTATTCAGAGTGGACATACTGAAAGTACATTCACAGTGACGTGAACCTTCAAACGAAGCAGTGACACCTGCATGCAACCAGAGCCCACTCAAACCTGATTGGTCAAGACAACTCGGACCACATAAGGACACCAGACGCTTCCAGCGCCAGATTCTTGTCCCCAGATTCTTGTCCCCTGCCTCCTGATTGGACATCAACTGCAGATATCAGTTTACAGACTTCAGTTTAATCCTGGTGGAAAGTAACTGCAGTACTTTAGCAACAAATCTGAGGTACTTCACTGGAGTATTTCCATTGTCTGCTATGTACTTGTACTCCACTACGTTCCATTTATTGGACAGACATCAGTTAAAAACATTTGATGATCTTATTAAATTCAGCACTTTGTTGCAGATGTCTTCTGTGTCCTCATCATGTCTCACATATAAAACTGGAGACAGACGGCAGAGACGAGTTTCCAGCGCTGCGAAGGCGGGAAGACAAAGAGTTCAGCGAGTGAACGGGACGAAGGACAGCAGCACTTCAACACTTCAGTCTGTCTGTCTCTCTGCCAGCTGTCTGTCCATCCGTCTGTCTGTCTGTGTCAGCTGTCTGTCCATTCGTCCCTCTGTCTGTGTCTCTCTCTCTGAGATGAATCTTTTTTTGTATTTATTGACTATTGATCACACACACACACACACACACACACACACACACACACACACACACACACACACACACACACACACACACACGTGCGTCCTCCGAGCTGGTACCATGTGACCTCCTCTGAGCTGCTCAGTGATGGTCGTCTTCAGTCTGGACTGTCCTCCACGTGTCACACGACTTGTGTTCGCCGTCGTTCAGTGAAAAACATCAAACACTGAAAAAAGTTCAAGACAAAAGACAAACTGAACGTTTGGACAGAAACACGTTTAATCAATGAGCTGAAGGTACATGTGCTGCCTTTCATGACATCATCCAGGTGTTAATATGTTGGACAGTGAGTCATCATCGTCTCTTCCTGTCTGCATCTCCGTGACTGACGCCGCAGTAATAAACGGCCGAGTCGTCGCGCTCGGCGCCGCGCAGCAGCAGCGAGCCGTCGGCGGCCGCCAAGACTTTCTGAGGATCGACGGCGGAGCCGTACGTCACCCTCCGGCTGCCGGTGGACCTGAGGGACAGAAGCAGCTGAGGACCCTGTCCTGCTGACTTCCTGTACCAGCTGAGGGTGGAGGCAGCGGCGGCACCGGCGGCGTCCAGCAGGGGGCACCGCAGGGTGGCGTCCTCGCCCACTCTCACCTGCACAGTGAAGGCGGGCGGGGCGGCGGCGGTGGCAGCGGCACGCTGCTCCTGCCAGAAACCTTCAACACAAAGCAATCGATGGACAGAATCAACGATCGTAAAACGTAAACGGTGAAAAGTCTGAAATAAAATCACTGAAGGATCAAAACGTCACCTCGTCAATGAAACAACTGATCAGGTTCTGAAGAGAAAAATGAAGCAAAACACTGATCGACTTCATTGATCAGCAGATCAATCACAGAACGATTCAGGATTCAACAAGATGTTCATTCATTCATTCATTCATTCATTCATTCAGTCATTCATTCAGTCAGTCATTCGTTGTTGTTGTAAAACATACTGCATGTCTGTCATCAACAGTACTTTAAAGTACTGCAGTATATGTTAATACACACAGTTTGATTGATCGCTGCTCACACTGTTCTCCACGAATCACTTTGTTTGTCTAAGAAACATCAGGAAAGACGATAAAGAGACGATAAAAAGACAATAAAGAGACGATAAAAAGACGATAAAGAGACGATAAAGAGGCGATAGACGATAAAGAGACAATAAAAAGACGATAAAGAGACGATAAAGAGACAATGAAAAGACAATAAAAAGACGATAAAAAGACGATAAAGAGACAATGAAAAGACAATAAAAAGACGATAAAAAGACGATAAAGAGACAATGAAAAGACAATAAAAAGACGATAAAAAGACAATAAAGAGACTATAAAAACGTTAAAAAGACGATAAAGAGACAATAAAAAGACGATAAAAAGACGATAAAGAGACTATAAAAAGACGATAAAGAGACGATAAAAAGATGATAAAGAGACAATAAAAAGACGATAAAGAGACGATAAAGAGACAATAAAAAGACGATAAAAAGACGATAAAGAGACTATAAAAAGACGATAAAAAGACGATAAAGAAACGATAAAAAGATGATAAAGAGACGATAAAGAGACAATAAAAAGACAATAAAAAGACGATAAAGAGACGATAAAGAGACTATAAAAAGACGATAAAAAGACGATAAAGAGACGATAAAAAGATGATAAAGAGACGATAAAGAGACAATAAGACGATAAAGAGATGATAAAAAGACGATAAAGAGACAATAAAAAGACGATAAAGAGACGATAAAGAGACAATAAAGACAATAGAAAAGAGACAGTAAAGAGACGATAAAAAGACGATAAAGAGACGATAAAAAGACGATAAAGAGACAATAAAGACAATAGAAAAGAGACAGTAAAGAGACAATAAAAAGACAATAAAGAGACGATAAAAAGACGATAAAGAGACAATAAAGACAATTGAAAAGAGACAGTAAAGAGACGATAAAAAGACGATAAAGAGACGATAAAAAGACGATAAAGAGATGATAAAGAGACGATAAAGAGACAATAAAGACAATAGAAAAGAGACAGTAAAGAGACGATAAAAAGACAAAAAGACGACAAAGAGATGATAAAGAGACTCACCACAGAGAGAGAGCAGGATGACAGCGACCAACAGAGACGCCATCAGCAACAGACGACCAGCAGAGCGCTTCAACCACAGCAAGGACAAGCGTATGAGACGGGGGGGCAGACACACACACACGCACATACACAGATGTGCGCTCGCTGACGGTTAATGTGACCACAAACAGCTGCTCAGGACTGAACGTTTAAAGCATGTGGAGCGCTGCAGCCGCCCGTCAATCAATCAATCCATTGGAGGAGAAGTTTAACATTCAGCTCCAAGAAATGACAAGAAACATTTTTCCATTCATCAATCAAACGTAAAATACACGCAGATCAAACTTTGATGATTCCTTATTGATAAAAGCTCGACTTCATGAAACAACGTTGGAACATATTGATTGATTAACGGGATCACAAACAATCCATTCACACGTTCATCTACAGATCTGTTATATCAATATTTCCTTTCTCAAAGGAAACTTTCCCCAGCGTTCTTTTAAAATTCCAATTAACAGCCTGGATTAAGCTTCTATAAGTGTCCATTTAATGAGACGGACGGAAGGATTTTGGGAATAAATGTGTGATTGAAGAGGTTAAAGTACGACATCACACATTATTGATCAGTGCAGCAGGAGAGTTTTCAGAGAAAAGATCAGAGAAGTTTCATTTTGAAACGGTTCATATTGAAGCACAACACGACTCTTCTGTCCACATCTGGACACACTGTCACATTCAACCTCCACTGGATCAGATTTCACAAAGGTCAATTGAACAGATCAAAGTTTTGACGGACAAAGACCGAAAGTTGTCCTCTGGAGCAGCAATATGCACAACATCATGACGACGTGTAATGATGCGTTTCAGCCTCACGGAGACGCTGCAGCGCCTGCAGACAGACTGCAGACATCCACAGCCGCAACTGAGGAGACGCAACAACGCAGAGAAGAAGAGAAACAAACAACGCAGAGAAGACGAGAGACACACAACGCAGACAAGAAGAGAGACAAACGACGCAGAGAAGAAGAGAAACAAACAACGCAGAGAAGAAGAGAGACAAACAACGCAGAGAAGAAGAAAAACAAACAACGCAGACAAGAAGAGAGACAAACAACGCAGAGAAGAAGAGAAACAAACGACGCAGAGAAGAAGAGAGACAAACGACGCAGAGAAGAAGAGAAACAAACAACGCAGAGAAGACGAGAAACAAACAACGCAGAGAAGACGAGAAACAAACAACGCAGAGAAGAAGAGAGACAAACAACGCAGAGAAGAAGAAAAACAAACAACGCAGAGAAGAAGAAAAACAAACAACGCAGAGAAGACGAGAGACAAACAACGCAGAGAAGAAGAAAAACAAACAACGCAGAGAAGAAGAAAAACAAACAACGCAGAGAAGAAGAAAAACAAACAACGCAGAGAAGAAGAAAAACAAACAACGCAGAGAAGACGAGAGACAAACAACGCAGAGAAGAAGAGAAACAAACAATGCAGAGAAGAAGAGAAACAAACAACGCAGAGAAGACAAGAGACAAACAACGCAGAGAAGACGAGAGACAAACAACGCAGAGAAGAAGAAAAACAAACAACGCAGAGAAGAAGAAAAACAAACAACGCAGAGAAGAAGAGAGACAAACAACGCAGAGAAGAAGAAAAACAAACAACGCAGAGAAGAAGAAAAACAAACAACGCAGAGAAGACGAGAGACAAACAACGCAGAGAAGAAGAGAAACAAACAACGCAGAGAAGACGAGAGACAAACAACGCAGAGAAGACGAGAGACAAACAACACAGAGAAGAAGAAAAACAAACAACGCAGAGAAGAAGAAAAACAAACAACACAGAGAAGAAGAAAAACAAACAACGCAGAGAAGACGAGAGACAAACAACGCAGAGAAGACGAGAGACAAACAACGCAGAGAAGAAGAAAAACAAACGACGCAGAGAAGAAGAGAGACAAACGACGCAGAGAAGAAGAAAAACAAACAACGCAGAGAAGAAGAGAAACAAACAACGCAGAGAAGAAGAAAAACAAACAACGCAGAGAAGACGAGAGACAAACAACGCAGAGAAGAAGAAAAACAAACAACGCAGAGAAGACGAGAGACAAACAACGCAGAGAAGAAGAAAAACAAACAACGCAGAGAAGAAGAAAAACAAACAACGCAGAGAAGAAGAGAGACAAACAACGCAGAGAAGAAGAGAAACAAACAACGCAGAGAAGACAAGAGACAAACAACGCAGAGAAGACGAGAGACAAACAACGCAGAGAAGAAGAAAAACAAACAACGCAGAGAAGAAGAAAAACAAACAACGCAGAGAAGAATAAAAACAAACAACGCAGAGAAGAAGAGAGACAAACAACGCAGAGAAGAAGAAAAACAAACAACGTAGAGAAGAAGAGAGACAAACAACGCAGAGAAGAAGAAAAACAAACAACGCAGAGAAGAAGAAAAACAAACAACGTAGAGAAGAAGAGAGACAACGCAGAGAAGAAGAAAAACAAACAACGCAGAGAAGAAGAGAGACAAACAACGCAGAGAAGAAGAAAAACAAACAACGCAGAGAAGAAGAAAAACAAACAACACAGAGAAGAAGAAAAACAAACAACGCAGAGAAGAAGAAAAACAAACAACGTAGAGAAGAAGAGAGACAAACAACGCAGAGAAGAAGAAAAACAAACAACGCAGAGAAGAAGAAAAACAAACAACGTAGAGAAGAAGAGAGACAACGCAGAGAAGAAGAAAAACAAACAACGCAGAGAAGAAGAGAGACAAACAACGCAGAGAAGAAGAAAAACAAACAACGCAGAGAAGAAGAAAAACAAACAACGCAGAGAAGAAGAAAAACAAACAACGTAGAGAAGAAGAGGTAGTGTCTCAAAGGTCATCCAAAAGGTCAAAGGTGTGGTTATATTTTCACTTCCAAAATTCGGGGTTCCAGTTTCCAGAATCTGAACAGTGACCTTGGAGCGCCCTCTACAGTCCATTCCAACACTCCATCTTCTTGTTCATAGATTATTGCAGTGACAATATCGCCCGCAGTTGAAAACACCGTCTCCGACGCAATACTGGTCCCTGGGACACAAAGGTATTGCTTTGCCAGGCGAGCCAACAGTGGACACTCTTTCATGTAACCTCCAGCAGGTCAGAGGATTTCCATTCAGCCCAGCAGGTGGTTCGGCCCTGTATCTTCTGAGTCCATCTTCAGCCCTCTTTGCTGGAGTCATCATGGGGATAACACTTTGTCAGATGTTTCCGTTGCACCATAACGCAGTGTGGTTCGAGCACCTGAACGAGCCGCTCGAAGCCTTCGTTTTCCACCACGCAGTACGGGCGTAATCTTTGCAAACAAGAGTTGCGATGGCCTCTGTTATCTTTATGGCCCGCGGAGAATCTGCTGGAAATGTTAGTGAGTCCCTCAGTTTCTTTTGTTTCGCCCTGAACGGCTTGTTGTCGGAAGCTAACGTTAGCGTACTGTGATACCTTGTCGAGAGGTTTCTGAGGTTCGTAGTATTTCTACAATAACTGACCTCTGGCCATCTTGCAATCCACTTTGGTTTTATCCAGCTCTTTGTCCTTTGTTCTTTTAAATCTGAAATGGTTCCAGACGTCAGTTTTACCTGCGTCGGCCATTTTGGCCATTTTGTGCACGCTCATACACAAAATCAATCACATTTTAATAATCTGCTCTAACAGACACTATGAGGACCTGCATTTAGTCCCCATAAGGAAGGAGAGTCCCCACAACGTGGGATACATGGTCACACACACACACACACACACACACACACACACACACACACACACACACACACACACACACGTTGTGTTTATATCATTTGTGGGGACATTACATAGACTTACATTCATTTCCTGGAGCCTTACCCTACCCCCCATCTGCCTGTTCCTCACCCTGTACCCACCCTGACCTTCCCTAACCCGTAACCTTTTAGCCCCTTTTCTTTTAACTGGCACCAATTTGACACCCTAACATTTAATGATATACATTAAGGGGACCTGCATTTTGTCCCCATAAGGGAGGTCAGTCCCCACAATGTGACTGTGTAAACAGATTTTTGTCCCCACAACGTGATAAATACCTGTTTTCACACACACACACACACACACACACACACACACACACACACACACACACACACACACACACACACACACACACTCCTCGTAGGTCAGAGGTGATGGCTGAGACAGTCTCGCTGTGAGTCCGTTCAGTGTCTCTGAATGGGCGGGGCTGGGACAGCAGCTGTCACTCGTCACACACCCGTCCTCCCTCCAGCACTCTGTTGCGACACGCCGTCGAGACGCCGTCAGCACATTTCTGTGGCTCTTCTGCAGACAGTCGATCTGTTGGAGTGATTGATGCTTTGGCGTTGGTGCGGCGCCGCCGTCGATCCGTGCACGGGAAATTCAAGGAGGGAATTTTCCAACTCTGTCTTAAAACAAGTCAAGTGTCCACAGTTTGTCCTCGATGGTGTTCACACTGGACACTCAAAGATGTGACAGAATCCAGTCATCACTGTGAACACGAAGCTTCAGCGGTCAAGCGAGTCGTCCAGCAAACGTACAGTTTGTTGTTGTCCGTGTGTGCGTGTGTGTGCGTGTGTGTGTGTGCGTGTGTGTGCGTGTGTGTGTGTGTGTGTGTGTGTGTGTGTGTGTGTGTGTGCGTGTGTGCGTGTGTGTGCTGACAGAAGACGATGAGCTGCAGTGACGAAGTGCCAGTTTGAATGCTGCTGTTAGCATGTTAGCTCCTGCTGCTAACACTCACAGCTCCTGTCCATACTGCTTCCTGATGTCCAGCCTGAATGTGAGTCCAGGTTTCCACTTCTGACCTCACAGCACTTCCTGTGTTAGGACAAAGGAGACGGGGTCAGAGGTCAGCTGGCTACTGACCTTCCAGCCCCAAACATCAGCTCATCAGAGCAGAAGACTTTTTTGTCTATTTAATAGACAGCAACGACGCTGATGAAGAGTTTGTGAGCAGGTTTGAAGTGTTCTCTGGAAAAAGACATCCTATGGACGTCCTCTGGACGGAGCCGTCTCTGGATAGAGCCATCCTCTGGATGGAGCCGTCTTCTGATGGAGACGTCCTCTGGATGGAGCCGTCCCCTGGATGGAGAAGTCTTCTGGACAGAGCCGTCCTCTGATGGAGCCGTCCTCTGGATGGAGATGTCCTCTGGATGGAGAAGTCTTCTGATGGAGCCGTCCTTTGATGGAGACGTCCTCTGATGGAGAAGTCCTCTGGACGGAGCCGTCCTCTGATGGAGCCGTCCTCTGGATGGAGACGTCCTCTGGATGGAGACGTCCTCTGGTTGCGGCGTGTTGTTGAACACGTCTGAAAGTCCTCAGCTGTTCTGTGCGTCCTCAGACGTCCTCAGACGTCCTCAGACTCAGTCTGGACTTTCTGCAACAGTCGGCTGAAGCGCTGATGTCTGAGGTCACATGACTTTGACTTGGCGCCACCTGAAGCTGCTGATGTTGATTCCATCCACCTGTTTTTAAGAGCATCCTGTCCATGAAAACCAGAGCTGGGAAAAAGGACAGTGTGTCGGCACTGACGGACGGCTCAGCTCAGCAGGGACAGAATCAGGTAAAGACGACATCTTCTTCATCTTCTTCATCTTCTTCGCCTCCTCCACCACCACCACCTTTCAATGACCAAGTGAAGAGCAGATCAGTCACACTGAGCGACATCATCTCTGTATGAAGACGACGCCGACAGAACACGACGAAGAGCCAAACACACACTCACCACCGGTAATGTGATGAACATGTGTTAACTACTCTGATCTAAAATGGCCGCCGACAGCCAGGAGCCAAAAGTACAGCCCAACCCAAAGTACAGGAGAATAAAACCAGAGGGCGACGGCGAGCAGCAGACACAGTAACAGACCAAACACACGCTGGCGTCCTGCTGAACGAGGTCACATGACCAGAGCCTTCCAGGTGTTTCCAGCTGTCATGTGAGCGCAGAGAAAAGGTCTGAAGCTTCAGGTTCTGTGATTTACAGTCGAACTGATCCGCTTTCCAGCAGCTGCAGTTTCTTCAGCTCAGCTTTGATTTCAGCAGGTTTCAGGTGAGGCTTGAAGCTCAGGTGGTGAGCTCGCCACGAACCAAGGCCAGGAACCAAGGCCAGGAACCAAGGCCAGGAACCAAGGCCAGGAACCAAGGCCAGGAACCAAGGCCAAATCCACATCATGGCCTGAACTGTCACCCGCATGGAGCTGCTGGACCTGAAAGAGGGACGGTGGACCAATAGCTGTCCAATAAGGACCTGATCAGAGGTCAGAGATGAGACGGGTGGAGACCGACGTGGGGAAACATGGGCGTGGAGCTGAGTAGGCGACAGGAGGTGACAGGAGGCTCAGTCACATGTGGTTTACATTTGTTTCTGACAGATCAGTGTTTTTTCCACCGTGAAGCTCCAGCCTGGAGGGGTGTGTGTGGGGGGGGGGGGGGGGGGGGGAGTGGTCTGGAGGAGGGGGGGCAACCCTAGACCCAGCTTCTGGCGGGAATCACACATGTTTACAGACGTGTTGTTCTGCTGTTTCCAAAGACTGCAGCTCTTAGCCAATCGCAGCTCAAAATGACTGGGGGGGGCGGGGCCAGTGCCAGCTTGTGCCAGCAGCTGGCAGGAGATCAGGAAAGAGTGAGGAAGAGGAGGAATGAAGGCTGAGCTTCTGACTTCATCTCCACTTTCATTTCTCTGAAAATCTGCTGCTGCCAAACTGCACATAGTTTCTGTTCAGAGGTCAAGAGGGGACCAGAGAGGAGGCTGGGAAATACACACACACACACACACACACACACACACACACACACACACACACACACACACACACACACACACAGAAAGAGAGACACACACATTTCACACATAAATGAAACTTTCCACATGCACTGTGTGTGTGTGTCTCTCTATGTGTGTATGTGTGTGTGTGCATGTTTATGTGTGTGTGTGTGTGTGTGTGTGTGTGTGTGTGTGTGTGTGCGTGTTTATGTGTGTGTGTGTGTGCGTGTTTATGTGTGTGTGTGTGTTTATATGTGTGTGTGTGTGTGTGTGTGCGTGTTTGTGTGCGTGTGTGTGTGTTTGTGTGTGTGTGTGTGCGTGTGTGTGTGTTTGTATGTGTGTGTGTGTGTGTGTGAGTGTGTGTGTGTGTGTGTGTGTGCGTGTTTGTGTGCGTGTGTGTGTGTTTGTATGTGTGTGTGTGTGTGTGTGTGTGTGTGTGTGTGTTTGTATGTGTGTGTGTGTGTGTGTGTGTGTGTGTGTGTTTGTATGTGTGTGTGTGTGTGTGTGTGTGTGTGTGTGCTTCCCTCATGCTGTTGTGACCCTCTCTGGGCACCACCATGGAGGAGGAGGAGGAGGCTGAGGTTTGGGAGGTGGGGGTGGAGCGGTGAAGCGGGGGCGTGGCCCCCCCTCTGAGGGAGCCCCTCCCTGTGTTCCTGCCTGTGCCTGCCTGAAGGGAAAGTCCAGCTCACTTCAAGCTGAGAGACTCGCTGAGAGCAGCTGTTCGCTCCACGGCTCGTCTTCATCGTCCTCGCCTCCATCCCCTCGACTTCATCTTCATCTCCATCCTGCTCCTCAGCTGTCCTCTTATGGCTGCCTCCTCCAAGTCCTCCCAGAAGGCGAAGAACGTGGTGATCGCCCTGCTGGCGCTCTGGTCCATCATCTCGCTCATCGTCATCGTGGTGTGGGCGACATCTCCGGACCTGAAGAGCTCGGCCCAGTGCCGCGCCGAGCTGCAGGACGTGACGGAGAAGCTGGAGGGGGCCAAGGTGGTGTGGAACAAGAACAAGGTGGCTCTGGAGGAGCTGGTGGAGGCGACCAGGGAGGAGCAGGCTCGCCAGAGAGCCGAGATCCTGCTGCTGCTGGGACGCCTGAACGCCACCAACGCCACGCTGGAGGAGTGCCGTCAGGAGAACGTGAGTGACCTGAAGGCACCGCCGTCAGTCAGAGGCGAGCGGCGGCCAATCAAAACAGAGTCTGACAGTTCAGTTTAGTGTGAGGATGGAGGCCAGTTCTAGAGTCTGAACGTTTGGTTTCACTTCCTGTTTGCATGTTTCCCTTTCACACACACACACACACGTTCTGAGATCTTGATAATCAGATGAGTTTAAGTTGACCTCATTCATCATTAACATCGACACATATGATCACATGATCATGAAAAATAGACACATTCCTGCCCTGAGGTCAGACTGGCCCGGCGGACCCCGCCAGTCACCCAGTGCATGCTGGGATTGACTGCACACTGTAAAAAGTCACCGTCAGTATCTGATAATGTCTCGATGTGAAGCGCTGATTCATCTGTTTATCGCTTCTGATCGATCGGAGACGTCATTGATCTCTGATTGGTGCGGCTAACAGTGAAGCATCAGATGAAGGTTGAACTGGAAAATCTGCTTTGTGTGGAAAGTCAGGTGAAACCAGACTGACCAATCACGGCTCGTTCAGTTTGGATCGGCGATCCCTCGTACGATCTGAAGGCTGAAATAGATTGGCTTTCAGATCAAATGCCAGAATCCAAACCGAAGCAGCTCCACCCACTAAGACTCTAACAGCCTCCACCTGTCGACGCCACGCCCCGAAGCCACGCCCATAAAGAACAGCGTCAACATGAATCAGAGCGTCCAAACACGACCCACGTGAAGTCTGCTCAGGTTCTGTCTGATTGTCCTCCTCCTCTCTGTCCTCCTCTCTGTCCTCCTCCTCTCTGTCCTCCTCTCTGTCCTCCTCCTCTCTGTCCTCCTCTCTGTCCCCCTCCTCTCTGTCCCCCTCTTCCTCTCTGTCCTTCTCCTCTCTGTCCTCCTCTCTGTCCTCCTCTCTGTTCTCCTCCTCTCTGTCCTCCTCCTCTCTGTCCTCCTCTCTGTCCTCCTCTCTGTTCTCCTCCTCTCTGTCCTCCTCCTCTCTGTCCTCCTCTCTGTCCTCCTCTCTGTTCTCCTCCTCTCTGTTCTCCTCCTCTCTGTCCCCCTCTTCCTCTCTGTCCTCCTCCTCTCTGTCCTCCTCTCTGTCCCCCTCCTCCTCTCTGTCCTCCTCCTCTCTGTCCTCCTGCTCTCTGTCCTCCTCCTCTCTGTCCTCCTGCTCTCTGTCCTCCTCCTCTCTGTCCTCCTGCTCTCTGTCCTCCTCCTCTCTGTCCTCCTCTCTGTCCCCCTCCTCTCTGTCCCCCTCCTCTCTGTCCTCCCTCCATGTTGGCTGTATTTTGCCTCAGGTTCAGTCTCTGACTGTTTAAACTGTGACGCTCCAGCTTCATGTTCTCGGAGTTGTTGGTTGGAAAAAGTGAGTGTTTGCCTTCGTCCTCTCCCTCCTCCTCCTCCTCCTCCTCCTCCTCCTCCTCCTCCTCCTCCTCCTCCTCCTGCGGTGGTTCATCCTGACTCATTCCTCCTGTTCTCCTTCCCTCAGCACTGCTCCACTGCACTCCTCCCTCCCTGCTCCCTTCCTTCTCCCCTCGTCCTGACACAGTTTCGCTCTCTTGCCAGCTGATAGCTGAACTACATTTCCCAGAGTTCAGTGCAAACACTGTGTTCTGATGTGTATTATGAAAACAGGATTCCACAGAAAGCTGCTCACTGAGCTCATGAGCCAAAAGCAGCTCCCGTCTGCGTTCTTATGAAACAAGAACAAACAGTGAACCCGGTCAAAGTCCACACTGAGACCAGGACACTCAGACCGCCTTTCATCTGGCGTCCGCGGTCATCGTCCAGTGTGATGTCAGCAGCTCTTTGGTCGCTTCCTGCTGGTCTGATGTGTCCGAAACAAGAGAGCGTAAACCTGCGAGTTCGTCTGAAAGTAAAATCAAACTGTTGTTTTCAGCAGGAACAATTCATGTGATGCTAATGTGACGCTAAGGCGGCACTAATGTGGTGTTAAGGTGATGTTAAGGTGACAGTAAGGTGGTGTTAAGTTGGTGTTAATGTGATGTAAAGGTGGCATTAAGGTGGTGTAAAGGTCAGTGGCGAACTTAGCCATTTGGGGGCTCCAGGCAAACAGTCATGTGGGGGCCCCTGCATCTACCAGTCTAATGTACCTTATATGTATATTCCATGGACATTGCAGACTCTCATACTGTCTTAAAGCGTGGATGTGTGCAAATAGATTTGAATTTGTCTCAAATGTAGTTTTTCTGGTCTTCTTCAACCCCTGACTAATGCATGTTTCACTGACAAGATAATCTGGACTCTTCAAGTCTGAACAAAGATGTGACCTTTGTTATACAGTGTTAGTAAAGACTTGACAATTGTTATTCCAGGATGAATAAAGATTTATTTAAAAAAAGAATAAAATATGTTGAAAGGCAGGGTTAGGGAAAGGGCCTTGTGGTCAACCTTGTGTCACCTGCAAAGTGAGAATAGCATACAAAACAATTCGATCAGTTATGAGACACATTACGACACAGAGACTGTTAACCTAATATGTCCTTATTGCTTCCGCTGACTCCGCTGCTGCGGTTCCGGTAAAGAAGCTTGACAGCTTTGGCAGCTTTGAGATGAACTGCTGTCTTTGGTCCCTCTTTCTTTTTTTGCGATCCACTTTCGTACGCTCGCTTCATGTCTCTTTCTCTCTTTTACCGTTTGTTTGTTGTTTGGATTTTACGCGCCGTTATCATTTCCGCATAAGCACAGCGCGATCGAGCGCGATATGTAACATGGAATAGTCCATGCAGTGCAGACTGAAGGGGTGCACGGTTGGTAGAAAGACTGTCAAAACATGAGTAATTGATCAAATTAGACATCCCGATGCTACTATTGTGAAGAGGGGGCCCCAAAGGCCTTATATGGGGCCCGGGGCTCCAGGCAAATGCCTGGTTTGCCTAATAGTATGGCCCGCCTCTGGTAAAGGTGATGTTAAGGTGACAGTAAGGTGGTGTTAAGTTGGTGTTAATGTGATGTAAAGGTGGCATTAAGGTGGCAGCATAATGAACACAGAGAAGAATGAGTGTGTTTATGGGGCAGCTAACAGCTGGAGGATCACAGTTTGATTCAGCGTCTTCTTATCAGGACATATTCAGAAAGAACCAAAGTCAGTTTTGTCTCGGTGCCTCCTGACAGCTTCCTGTCTTCAACGTTTCATGATTATTTAACCCCTTCAGGTAAATCATCATCGACTGTGGAGTTCACGCTCTGCACGCAGACGTGATCTGTACTGCTGCCACACTGCTGCATTCCTTCAAAATAAAAGCCTTACACGTGTGTTTTTTAACTGTTTGCACCTGTCACTGATTGAATCCACCTGTCAGACACGACGCAGTGCTGAGCAGCTCACTTCAAGCTGATGCATGCTGGGTAGCTTTTTGTTTAGCTGTCTGATCTTTATCTGTTCTTCCTGTAGAAGGATGATCAGAGTCTCTGTCTTCAGCCCAGAGTTTTGAAGCTGCTCTCAGCTGCGAAACTTGAGAGCCACATGTGGTATTTCCAGGAGCTGTGCGACATTCAGGGAGTGGATTCAGCTTCTGGTTTTGTTGCCTGTGTTTTTCTGTTCTGTGGGTCTCATGTCAGGTTCATCAGCGGGTCAGTTTGGAATGTGTTGTTGTGTCAATTAGCATTTATCTGAATGAAATATTAACAATTAACAAAGCTGTTCATTAATTAGTCTGAATGTGGATGGACAGTCTCCACTGAAACAAGTCCAGACCAGGAAGGATAAGTCCAGATCAGGACAAACAAGTCCAGACCACCTTGGCCCTCAGATGGCCCTCTGTATTCCAGTCCAGTGAGTTTAAAACCGCTGCGGTCTGTGCTGGTCTGAGGTTTGTGTGCAGCTGTCCGGCAGGTATTGAAGCTCCTGGTGATCGGTTCCAGGACAGGAGAAGAGCAGCAGGTCGGACATGTTGACATCCTGTAGGACATGAAACATCACAACCTGATTTACTGGAGACCTCTCCATTAAACAAAGCATGATTTCTTTTACACCTGTAAACAATCACAGCGAGTGTCTCTGTACTTGTGGACACATAGTCTACCTGTCTCTCTACTACTTCAGCCTCTATTCCAGGAGTCCTTGAAGGGGTTTCAGAGGTTTCTGAGTGCAGCGTGAGGCCGTTAAATGGATCTGCAGGCAAATGATCAGCGTGCAGCTTCACCTGCTGCTCTGAAAAACAACTGTCTTAAAGATGAACATAACTGCCCCCAACACACACACACACACACACACACACACACACACACACACACACACACACACACACACACACACACACACACACACACACAGTGACAGTGAGTTCTGAGCTGTATGTAAATGCTGCTTCCTGTGCATCACTTCCTGTCGAGCGGCTGCAGGTGTTCAGGCGGTTTGCTGAGACTTCACAGTGAAATGAAACTTTCAGAGATCACCGTGAATTCAAATCACTGCATTTCTCAAATCAAACACTCAGAAACAACTCACAACCCGAAATTTAACGTCAGTTCGTCTTTTATCGGAAAGAAAAACACTCGTTCGATTGTTGAAATAAATTGTTATTGAAACAACACAAAGAGTCTCACCATCCTTGAAGATGTCCCAGGGGTCCTTGTGGACATGTCTCTCAGTGTGATTCTTTCTGTTTGCCGTCTGGCAGAAGAGGACGACGTCTCCTCCTGATCTCATCAATAATATTCATGATCAATTCAAATGAGGAGCTGTAAACAGTGTTACCCCAGCACATCAGTAGTATTATTACAGTGTACACTGCATGCTGCAGTGGTATGAGCAGTGTCTCAGGGTGAGGACGTTTGTTTGGACTGTCCCTTTAAGTGCAGGACTCTGTTTAGAGCGCTGATCTAACTTTAACCGCTGCGTTCAGTGAGAGGAATGTTTGTAAAAGCTGCTCTCAGCGTCGAGTCCTGCTTTCAATCACCAGCTCAGCTCTGGGAGCGCACAGCCTGGCCTGGCCTGGCCCGGCCCGGCCCGGCCCGGCCTGGCCTGGCCTGGCCCGGCCCGGCCCGGCCCGGCCCGGTCTGGCCTGGCCTCGGTGGTGCTCGGTGTGGCTGCTGGTTGTGGAGCGGTCTCATTTCCTACATGCTGTAACATCCCTGAAGGCACCTCTCGCCTCCTGTCCATGAACATGCTCCAGGATCCTGGAGGAGGCGCATCTAGAGGCTCATGAAGGGGTTGATAAAAATATAAAGTAGTCTACGACTAAAACCTGAGAAGGTTTGACTCCAAGTGACAAACGAGTCCTCCACAAGACCTCTGCAGACATGAGACATGACCGTCCACCTGTACTCCACCTGATACTTTAGCTACCTGAAGCTGAGAGTACTTTTACTGCTGTGCCTGTGAAAACACTCTGCAGCCTGTGGGCTCAGCAGTAAAACCTTTAACCTGAATCCGTCTCTCACTGACATGTTTTTCTCTCCGGGTGTGTTTGTTTTGTGCCGCAGGTCGTCCTGAACGGGAACATCAGCGTCTTGCAGGAGACCGTCGAGCAGCTCCGTCAGGCGGAGGCCAACCTCACCGCCCAGCTCAGCCTGCAGGAAGGTAACGCTCGCTCTGTAGGAAAAACTCCGTCGCTGCCATGAAAGGAGACTTTCTCAGCGAGCCGCCGGCTTATTCTTAGCTGCCTTTTCCCCCCTGTTACCATGACGACCTGTGAGTCACAGTAAACAAACAGTCGATTGGCTGGATAAAGGGAGCGTTTTCTGCTCTGAGGGAGAGAAAGCCTCCTTTAATTATGGCAAAGAATCAAAAACCACAAATATAAAAATGAGGCTCAGTTCTACATTAGAGTTCAAGATTAAAGCAAAAAGTAAAGAAAAAATGAGGAAAAACAGAAGGAAAGATTCAGAAAACAAGGAAAGAAAGAAGACATCAGGAGGAAAGACAGGACAATTTCTGAATAAGATGAAGGCGACAAAAGAAAGAGAGAAACAGGAAATGGAAGGAAAAGAGGAAAGAAATGAGAGGAAGCAGAAAAAGAACAAAGGGAGGAAAACAACACAAGAAAACAGAAAGAAAACAGAAAGATAGAAACTTTCCTGCATTGAGGAGGAAGGAAACAAGGAATGAAGGTAGCAAGGCAAAAAGGGAAGGAAGGTCAGAAGGAAAAAAGGAAAAGGGAAAGACGAAGGAAAGAAAACAGGAAGAAAGAAAATAAGACAAAAGAAGCAATGATGGAGAAATTAACAGAAGAAGAAGAAGAAGAAGAAGAAGAAGAAGAAGAAGAAGAAGGGCAGGAAGTAAGAAGGTTAAAAGAGTTTTTATTTTTCTACATTTATCTGCCAGCTCTGACATTTTTACATGAAAACATATGAAGAGTTTCTAAAATCTGACCTTTTCTGATAAACTGAACTCAGATCAGACGGGTGCAGCTGAAAGTCTGTTAATCAATCAATGCACTGACCACCGATCAGATCAATCAATCAATCAGCTTTGACCTCAGTGAAAGACAATCGAATGAGATCAGAGACATGAGGACGACAGTCACAGGGGACGCTTTACTGCACGCAGTACTTCTACTCTAATACGACCCAGTAATGTTGAAGTAAAAACAGAAAATTAGAAAGTAAAGCAGAGTACGAGTATGTGCAGGTGAGTAAACCCTCTGAACTGCAGTAACTGTCAGACACACGCAGTACATCACAAAGTACTGCAGTAAAGTCAGGTACTTCACACATGTCACGTTTTAAACTCCTGAACCTCAGGATGACGAAGGTGCAGCATCATTGCTGCTCCTCCTCACCTGGTGTCTGGGAGTGGACCTGTTCAGTTGTTCAGGTGTGAGGAGGAGGAGGAGGAGGAGGAGGAGGAGGAGGAGGAGGAGGAGGAGGAGGAGGAGGAGGAGGTGAGAAAGGATGTGAGGTTATTTGACCTGCTTTCAACAAAAATCTAGATTTTTTTAGCATCAAGTGTAATGTTTTGTCTCTTTAAAAATGAACGTAAAGATCATTTTTATGGCCGAACGTGAGGCGAAACGAGGCGTCTGCCGCGAGCGACGAAGAGTGAAAACAGGAAGCGCAGCCTGATGGAGAAACGCTGGAATGACGCCGACTTCCTGCTCTGAACAGTCAGAGGAAAGTGATGAATTCCTGTCTGAGGCAGATATGAGAGACGCATTGTGTTCAGCTGATAATCATCAGTGAGTCACCTCTGTTACTGCAGCACGAGTACAAATACTGCGCTGTGGAAGTACTGCGGTCCTGCATTCAGGTCTGAGGTACTCATCATGCACTGTGACCATGGATTATGGATTTGTTATTGGGATGTTACTCTTGATCAGTGCTTGGCGTCATGGTGGACGTGATGTCTCTTTCATTAAATTTGACACGCGCTGACCAATAGGAGCTCAGAGCTCTTCACCTGTAGTCAAGGTGAGCTGACAGAGGGACGATGCTGCTGAGGGACAGACAGCCAGGATCAAACACGCCGCCTCAGACGCCATGTTTGTTTACATTCCTGTTCCAGGAAGTCAGTCAGCTCCTCTTTCCTGATGACATCACACAGGATGTGAAAGACGGAGAGCTGTGATTGGTCAGGGACCCATGCGTCTCTCGCCATGCCAGCGAGTCGGGTGTCTCTACTCGGAGCTGGTCCCGGCGGACGCGTTCTGATCTCACTGAGGCTGAATCTGATCCAGAATCTGCTCACAAACAGAAAACAGAGAGCTGGCAGCTGGAGCCATTCCTGACATAACGAGCGCAGATAAGACGGGACGTTCCTGAGAGACTGACACGACGCAGAGCTGGTCCCAGGACGCCTGAGTTACTGTTGCTATGTGGGACAACTTTTAGTCGACAGCGTCTTTGGAAAAGTTCAGTCTTCACCTTTGTCTGCTGATGGCGCCTCGCTCGCTCAGGTGTCCTCACTTGATAACAGGTGTCATGGAAATGTCGTGGGCTCATGGGTACTAGTATCTACAGCTGTGGGTGGAGCTCAGCCCGGTCCAACGTCCTCACCCAACGACAGCGGGACACTTTCTACATGCATATGTTTAATGGCCACACCAGTGAAGTCACTGCTGATTGGCCAACAGGCTGGTCCTGGCCCCTCCCTCGGCAGCACCCCACGGACAGACACTGACAGACAGTCGTTCAGACATGGACAGACATGGACAGACATGGACAGACACAGACAGACGGTCGTTCAGACATGGACAGACATGGACAGACACTGACAGACGGACGTCCAGACATGGACAGACATGGACAGACACTGACAGACGGACGTCCAGACATGGACAGACACAGACAGACGGTCGTTCAGACATGGACAGACATGGACAGACACTGACAGATGGTCGTTCAGACATGGACAGACACAGACAGACGGCCATTCAGACATGGACAGACATGGACAGACACTGTCAGACGGTCGTTCAGACATGGACAGACATGGACAGATGGTCGTTCAGACATGGACAGACATGGACAGACACTGACAGACGGTCGTTCAGACATGGACAGACACAGACAGACGGCCATTCAGACATGGACAGACATGGACAGACATGGACAGACATGGACAGATGGTCGTTCAGACATGGACAGACATGGACAGACGGACGTTCAGACATGGACAGACATGGACAGACATGGACAGACATGGACAGACGGACGTTCAGACATGGACAGACATGGACAGACATGGACAGACGGTCGTTCAGACATGGACAGACATGGACAGACATGGACAGACGGTCGTTCAGACATGGACAGACATGGACAGACATGGACAGACATGGACAGACATGGACAGACGGTCATTCAGACATGGACAGACATGGACAGACATGGACAGACACTGACACACGGTCGTTCAGACATGGACAGACATGGACAGACACTGACAGACGGACGTTCAGACATGGACAGACATGGACAGACGGACGTTCAGACATGGACAGACATGGACAGACGGACGTTCAGACATGGACAGACATGGACAGACATGGACAGACATGGACAGACATGGACAGACGGTCGTTCAGACATGGACAGACATGGACAGACATGGACAGACATGGACAGACGGTCGTTCAGACATGGACAGACATGGACAGACATGGACAGACATGGACAGACGGTCATTCAGACATGGACAGACATGGACAGACATGGACAGACACTGACAGACGGTCGTTCAGACATGGACAGACATGGACAGACACTGACAGACGGATGTTCAGACATGGACAGACATGGACAGACATGGACAGACGGTCGTTCAGACATGGACAGACATGGACAGACATGGACAGACACTGACAGACGGTCGTTCAGACATGGACAGACATGGACAGACATGGACAGACGGACGTTCAGACATGGACAGACATGGACAGACATGGACAGACATGGACAGACGGACGTTCAGACATGGACAGACATGGACAGACATGGACAGATGGTCATTCAGACATGGACAGACACAGACAGACGGCCATTCAGACATGGACAGACATGGACAGACATGGACAGACATGGACAGACATGGACAGATGGTCGTTCAGACATGGACAGACATGGACAGACAT
Source organism: Chaetodon trifascialis (assembly GCF_039877785.1). Taxonomy (NCBI): domain Eukaryota; kingdom Metazoa; phylum Chordata; class Actinopteri; order Chaetodontiformes; family Chaetodontidae; genus Chaetodon; species Chaetodon trifascialis. Next base: position 456,043 of record NC_092059.1, on the reverse strand, counting down.
GGACAGACATGGACAGACGGACGTTCAGACATGGACAGACATGGACAGACATGGACAGATGGTCGTTCAGACATGGACAGACATGGACAGACATGGACAGATGGTCGTTCAGACATGGACAGACATGGACAGACATGGACAGACATGGACAGACATGGACAGACATGGACAGACATGGACAGACGGACGTCCAGACACGGATGTGCAGAGGAGGCCGTCTCCATCTTTGCATCGTGGTTTTGGTGAACTGCCTTCAGTTTTGTGTTTTCATAACGAAGCTGATGTACGGAAGCTGAGAGGGGCCAGGCTTGAAGCCATTTGTCATCTGGAGATCGTGAGTTATCATGAGTGAGACAACGCAGCTTGTTTTCTGGTGACACTGTGTAAATTCCTCTCGTTGTTGACATAACGAGGTCATTTCTGACAACCATCATAGCGGCTGAGGTAAAGGTGTGATCAGCCTGCGGCGGCGCGGCGACCCGCAGGCTGATCACACCTGCTGACTGCGAGCCAAACGTTCACGTTTAAGGCACAGCTGATCCAGCAGGACGTCAAAACGGGCCGCAGCCACGTTAAAAAGACACCTTAGATCAGGCGTGTCCAAACTATGCCACAAAGGACCGTGTGGCTGCAGGTTTTTCCTCCAACCAATCAAGAGCACCCAGTCTGACCAATCAGCTGTCTGAAGACTGAGATCAGCTGATGAAATGAGTCCAGTCTGGTGTGCTGCTGCTCGGTTGGAAAGAAAACCTTCAGCCACTCGGCCCTTTGTGGAACAGTTTGGACGTGCCTGCCTTAGATACAGCCAAGCGGGGGGGTCGGGGTCGTTCCAGATGGAAAGACGACGGCGTCTCAGCAGGTTGTCTGTTTGTATCTTCAGAGCACATCGAGGCCCTGCAGCAGAACCTGACCCAGAACATCCACCAGACCACGTCCTGCTACAGCCTGAAGGCTGCAGCCGAGAGCCAGATGCTGGCCGCCCAGAGTCAGACCAAAGCCTGCGAGTCCGGACAGCAGTACCTGCAGAGACAGCTGTGAGTGAGGACGTCTCACACAGACAGACAGATGTCTTACGACCCACTGACTTTAATCTGTTTAACACAGAAGAATGACGGCGTCATGACAGTGTGTTTAAAAAACATGTGAGAGCGTGGAGCCGCTGGCCTCGGCCCGCCGCGGCGTCTGCAGCCACTGCGGCCTCTGAGCAGCTCGTGATGTCACACGTGTTTAAAGACGTTTATTAAAAAGTCAAATGAGGACAGAAGTTTTCTCACGTCAGTCTGTTCACTGATGGACTTCATGTCTGTGTCTTTACAGTCAGAAGTGTAAGGACGTGGACTCTGAGGCTCGGCAGCAGACGCAGATGCCCGACGCCTCCTCCAGAGTCTCGCCCACGGGTGCCGCCTCGTCGCTCACTGGCGTTCCTGCGCTGATGCTGCTCGTCTGCGGCGCTCTGCATCTGCTAACCTGTGAGTGTCCTCGCAGTGACCATCAGCGTCTCCTGGTCACACAGAGACTCCATCATAACAGGACAACACAAAACTACACTAGAAATAAGACAGAGACGTGATGTCAGCAGAAGGTTTGATGATGTCAGCGGTCAGGGGTGGGGCTTCATCACTAACAGTCTAAAGTGCGCGTCGTTGTGTTTTCAGGAGGGCGGCGAGGCGTCAACCTGTCGCGCCACGGCGAGCCCTGTGGTCCAGGACGGGGGCGGAGCCCGGACGGACTGAACGACTGCTGTACAAAACAGATCGCCATGGAGACGCTGACGTGTCACGCTGTCGTATGATGAATGATTGGACACAAATTTTGCTTTGAGACCTCGACTGACTGATTTGAAACTGCTTTGACTTTTAGCTTCGTCACCTCAGATATTCAGCTTTTAGAGCCGCTTCGCTTCCAGACCGCCGTCGCGCCAAAGTCCGCGTACACAGACTCAAACTTACTGCAGAGACAAAATTCATCGATGTCCCTGTCCACAAAGGCTCCGCGCTGCATTCAGGGACATCAGATGATGAGAGAATCAGCTGCTGAACAGAGAAACAAATTGACCTCCTCACCAAACGTCGTCTTCATAAAGAGTTTCTGTTGGAGCAGCAGCTCGTGAACATTTCCACTGATCTGCAGCTCCAACTGCGAGCGTCTATAGACGTCAGAGAAACAGTGAAAATCGTCCTCAGGCCCAAAGTGACGTCTTCAGGTGATTCACAACATCGTCCCATAATCGCCAAAATACCATCAGGCCGCCTTTTCTTAAGAAACGAGTCGGCTGTTTTCAGTGCAGGAAGCTGAGCGGAGCTGGACACTGGTCGCAGACAGGAAGTCCAAACCGGAGCTGCTGGCCCGCGGACGGACTGTCCGTCACTGCAGGGACATTCGATTATCCTGATGATTCAATTCACCACGATCAGCGAGTGTTTATTCATCGTGATACGTAATCAAACTTCCAATCCAGAGGCTCAGTTTAGTCACGACAGAAAAGCAGATGACCAGCGATCGTTTGATTATCAGCGCAGCTGCCGACAGAATATCAGCTGTCACTTCATTTTCGTTGTGATTTTCTGGTTTTCGTCGACTTTCAGGAGCGCGAGAGCGTTGCGTTCACTGACTCTGGTAATTACTGCTTCAATCAGCTGAGAGTAAAGCTCAGGTCGTCAGCTGTCAGGTCGTCATGGTTGCTGAGCAGGTTTGTTCACTGCAGCTCTTCAGACATCATTCAACGCCATCAGCGGATCAGGCCATTGACCAATGAGAAGCTGTCCTGACTGAGCTGACCTCTGAGTGGACGGAGAGCCGAGGGCGCCGACGAGGCCTCGCCACGCCGCCGTCGTTTGAACAGCTTTGACGTTCCTGAACGCTCTCTGAGCTCGTCGTCAATCATGATCAATAATAATATTAGAAAGTAAAAAGTGCTCTCAGCTGATGAATCATCTGTAACATGATGTGAACTGATGGATTCTATCTCTGCAGGAAGTGACCGATTAAACCAATCAGTCCATCTCAGAACTCATTTCTAAAAGACGAGCAGGGACACGTTTACACCTGACGCTTAAATCTGGTCTGAGCCTGGACCTGGACCGCTGTCACTGTGAGGACCGCAGGGCATCCCAGCATGCACTGCACTCAGCAGCGCCCTCTGGAGTCTGAGCAGAGACGAACAAGGGCAAGAACCAACAGCTGATATTTATTGATTTTCCTCACACATATTTTCTAATCAGGCTTCCCCATCGGTCAAAGAAAGAACAGCTGATCCCGAGTCAGGTGTGAACGACTTCTGTCTGTCGACGTTTTCACTGTTTCTTCCTGTTCGACAACAAACTGACAGCTCGAAGCAGACCAACGACTTCTAGAAGCTTCTACCTAATTTAGAGGGCGGGGGGGGGGGGGGGGGGGTTGTCATGACAATAATAAACCTGAAGAGTTTCGACCATGTTTTCTTCGTCCTGATTTACCAAAAGCTCCAACTTTACTCTACAGATACAAGACTCAAGAGGAAATGTACTTTTATTATCACACACAGGTTGCACACTGCACGCACACGCCATTTTCTCCGTCCTTAACCCGTCCTGGTCGTCCTCGTCTGCGGCAGACCAGGAGCACCATCCGACCGGCGCCCGGGACCAGTTCCTTCAGTCCCCATTGGTCAGGTGGTCTTCTTGCATGTTTTTAGTGGGTTTTTTATGGAGGAAACACCAGGTGAACACAGGGAGAACATGCAAACTCCAGGCACACACACACACACACACACACACACACACACACACACACACACACACACACACACACACACACACACACTTATGCCTCATGTTCTTTCGCAGTGTTCATGTCTTCAGTTTTGATCTACAATGTGGATCAGAAATAAAAGTGACTGTGTGTTCAAGCATGGAGTCCGACCGTCAGGACGACATTTTCAAACAGCTGTTTGAAGCGTTCAAAGCCACCGCTGACAGTCAGAGGAAAGACGTTAAATCTGCAGCACAGCGGAGAAAAACTGTCGTATGCTGTACGAACTTCTGAAAAGTGAGCGTATTTAACGGTGAACTGCTGATTCTTACAAACACTACAAATGGTGGATTTGAACGTAGTTCGGAGCACTGAACACTTTCCACGTAACACAACAGTATTTTCGTTAAAAATACAGTCAAGTGTCACCAAACCGCCACCACTTTACATTTAGAGCAAAACACGAAATATCAATGCGAGGGTTTCAAAAGCCTCTAGGAGCGAAGTTTCATGTTTAGCTGCCACAGCGGACTCCAGTACTGAGGACGACATTAGCGTTAGCAAAGCATTAGCTAGCAAACAAGCTAGAATTAGCAGCTAAACAGTGTTAGCCGCCGTTCTGATTACTGTTGGCTTGGTAGCAGCGGTGCAGGTAATTAATCAGCTATTAGCTGTGCAGCAGCTGCACGCTGTCAGTTTTTCGAATGAACACACACGATGAATCGGTGAGAGCGTACCGGCTCGGCGGGTCCACGGCTGCCGTCGTTTAAAGGAACCATCTGGTCAGAAGGTGAGGATTTAACTTCAGCGGACATTTCAAAATAAATGCTTGTTGTCCGCAGCCACTTTCAACTGGATTCAACAGTTCCGACGTGTAAATACGCAGAACTTAAAGTCTGTGTGTGAAACTTTAAGGTTTCCTGGAATCAAAATGTTTGCAGTTTATGCGCTCATCAGGCGGACACGTGACCACAGGTAACGCCACGCCACCTACAGATTCTGTGTGTGATGAAAATGTGTTTAAAATGACTTCCGGTGAGTTTATTGTGAAATGAAGCAATGAACTCTTTTGGTTGCTTGTCCTGCTGAACTGTAACCGACCTTTTTCATTTAATTTTATTTATTTAATATCTTTCAAACAAACGACAATCGTTGACGGCTGACACCGGAAATCACAAGGTAAACCAGGAAGTCACGTGGTAAACCAGGAAGTCACGTGGTAAACCAGGAAGTCATGTATGGAGAACGTGACTTCTTTGTTTTGAAGCATGTCTATCAAATCTATCATTTCTGTAATTCCAGTCTGAATCGTGCAACAACATTATTATTGTTATTATTGAAGACCAGAGTCTTCATCACTCAAATCAAAATTCTCCACATATTTCTTCTTGATGAATGTTTTCTATACACCCTGCTTTTATTTGGACATTGTTTGAATGACAAATGTAAAAGTTTAAAAGCCTCTTTCAAATTGAAGATTTGTGTGAAGCCACTGGCTTTATGTCCTGAATGCAGCGTCACATCGCCTCCAGCACTCTCAGCCACTTCTTCAAACTTGATTTATTCATTGTTTTTCTAAAAGACTTTTCAAGTGTTTTTGTCATAAATGCTTAATCTGATATTTTCATTCACTCTTGAAGACATTTACTGTTGTATGAACTGACTGATTTGAACTGGACTGAATGTGTGCTGGTTGTCTGCTTAGGCTGAGCTGAACCAACAGTCCAGGGTCAGCGCAGCTCCGCTGATGTCACACAGGAGAATTTTCCCATGATTCCATGTGTGTTCAGTCTCAACTGTGTGTTTGTGTGCTACAGCAGGACGGACAGACAGACAGAGACACAGAGACACAGACAGAGACACAGAGAGACAGACAGGCAGACAGACAGAGACACAGACAGAGACACAGAGAGACAGAGACACAGAGAGACAGACAGAGACACAGAGAGACAGACAGGCAGACAGACAGAGACACAGAGAGACAGACAGGCAGACAGACAGAGACACAGACAGAGACACAGAGAGACAGAGACACAGAGAGACAGACAGAGACACAGAGAGACAGACAGGCAGACAGACAGAGACACAGACAGAGACACAGACAGAGACACAGAGAGACAGACAGAGACACAGAGAGACAGACAGGCAGACAGACAGAGACACAGACAGAGACACAGAGAGACAGAGACACAGAGAGACAGACAGAGACCAGAGAGACAGACAGAGACACAGAGAGACAGACAGGCAGACAGACAGAGACACAGACAGAGACACAGACAGACAGAGACACAGACAGAGACACAGAGAGACAGACAGGCAGACAGACAGAGACACAGACAGAGACACAGACAGACAGAGACACAGACAGAGACACAGACAGAGACACAGACAGACAGAGACACAGAGAGACAGACAGAGACACAGACAGAGACACAGACAGAGAGACAGACAGGCAGACAGACAGAGACACAGACAGACAGACAGACAGACAGACAGACAGACAGACAGACAGACAGACAGACAGACAGACAGACAGACAGACAGACACAGAGAGACAGACGGACGTCTTGATCCACTAGATGAAAATAAGACATGTCCTTCGTTGGGATCGTTAATGGGTACATTTCTGCTGTTTTAATGGAACAGATTGAAGCTCAGTCAGCTTCGCTGTCATCGTACGCGTCCACAGGCCTGTTGATTCCTCAGCGGTCTCATCCACCTGCACAGGTTTATGCCGGCCTGGTCTCACTCTGGACCTCGCCGCAGGTCTCGTCGGACGTCGGGCCACTGTTTGTCAGACGGAGGGTGACCGTCGGTCCGTCTTCACCAGCGAACGTCCAGCTGCCGTCTCCGAAAACCGCCAGCTGATCGTCGTCCACGGAGACTTTACAGTCGACCGGAGAAGAGACTCGACTGGCATCTGCAGACGAATGAGTTCAAAGGTCAGAGAACCAAAGAACAAATCACAGACTGACACTGAAGGCAACGTCCAAGAGCTTCAAAGATCTGAGAGCCACTCAGATCATTGATCAGCGGGCGAGAGATCATTGATCAGCGGGTGAGAGAGCATTGATCAGCGGGTTAGAGAGAGCACTGATCAGTGGGTGAGAGCATTGATCAGCGGGTGAGAGAGCATTGATCAGCGGGTGAGAGAGCATTGATCAGTGGGTGAGAGAGCATTGATCAGCGGGTGAGAGAGCATTGATCACATCTTTTGTCTTTCACGGCTGTTGGTAAGTTTTGTTTTATTAACATATTTCGGGCTGGGCGGCACGGTAGCGCAGCAGGTAGTGCATGTGCCTCACAGCAAGAAGGTTCGATTCCCGGGTCGGGCCTTTCTGTGTGAAGTTTGCATGTTCTTCCTGTGCATGCGTGGCTTCCACAGACCAGAAACATGCTCATTAGGTTAACTGAATGGTTGTTTGTGTATATGTGTTGCCCTGCTGTACCCCGCCTCCGCTGACAGCTGAGATAGGCTCCAGCCCCCCGCAACCCCCATAGAAAATGAATGGATGGGTTTCAGACTGTTGGACAAAATAAGATGTCTGAATATGTGTGAGAAATTATAACGGACATTTTTCACTGTTTTCTGACAGTTATAGATTCATCAGTGGAATAATCATCAGGTCAGAGCTGAAAATAGTTCTTCTTCATTTATTTCAGTTGTGTTCGCAGTTCTTTTGCTCCCTGTTAAGGTCCCTGTCACTCAACACTTCCTGCAAGGATTTTTCACATTAAAAGCCTACCAGGAAAGGGCGGGGCTCTGCCTTTCAGACAGCTGCTGCAGCTTTAGTTTGGGGCGTTTCCTAAATGTGTAGCTTTGCCACTGGGTCATATTTGAGTTTGCCATCTGTTTTATTGCTGGACTGTTTGTGTCCGTGTGTTGGACTTTGGCTTGAACTGAACTGACCTGATCTGGACTGATCTGGACTGATCTGGACTGATCTGGCCAGTGAACAGTTTGATCTCTGTGTGATTTGTGCTCTTTGCTTAACAAACATACAGATCAACAAACAGATCGGGTGAAGATCTGTGAAGGCTTCAGGAATTCAGACAGATTGTGGTTCTTGCATGATATCCAATCAGAGCTCGTGGTGCTGCCGTGTGGACTGCACCTCGCTTCCTGTTCGGACACGCTGATGAATAAATGAATAGACCATTTGTTCAAATATTCATCAGTAAAGAACAGGAAGTGGTTTTGTGTGATTGACGTTTTCTTTCTCAGCTTCACCCAAACTCCATACAGACACTCCAGACAGGTGTTCAAAAAGTCTGTACCCTGTACTCTGTGATTGGCTATGAATGTGACCCAGGATGAACCTGATTGGTTCCTTACCGACAACAAACAGCAGGTTGTGGTTGCTGGGCTCCGAGCGGATGTGGAGGTGTTTGTGTGGATCGTATCTGCAGGTCATGTTGACAGGAAGCAGCACGGTGGATTCCTCCCAGATGCTGAGCTGCTTGCCGGTCAGGTTTCTTCTGCAGGGCCCCTCAGCGACGTGGATCTCGTCTCTGTAGAAGTGACAGGTGGAGACGGAGCGGAGGGGTGGAGAACAGGTGACCTCTACACTGTCATCAGGTGAGAGGAAGCGACGGCTGACGGACAGACCAGGACTGGGACTGCTGCCTGAGGGAGAGACCGCCGACAGACAGATCAGCACAGGACAAAGACCTGACGCTCAAAGATGAGAGGCGTGCGTCTCTTTCCTGTCCTCAGAATGACCACACCCCCTTTTGGCTGTAAAAGTGCGGGCCGCCAAACGGAGCGATGGACCGAGCCAGCAAACACGTCTGCGTTGAAAAAAAAGCTGAAATGAAGTCTAAACCTCGATGTCATCAGGAGGTTGAAATACAGCCGAAATGAAAGCTGAGCCGGAAACTTCTAGCGTCAGCTCTTCTATGAAGATCAACGTCTTTGTGCCACTTTCTGAAGCGACCTGACGGACAGAGAAGATGTGAGATCAGATCTGTGACGTTCTGGGAAACGGTCATAACAACCTGCTCAGCTGACTGAAGGCTGGACCTCTCCACAACATATGACTCACTAATGATGTTTGAAATATAACTTCTATTCTCTTTTAATGTTTCTTCAGGCTCCTGTTCTATCAAGTCAGATAAGTCTCAGTCTGGGCAAACTGTGTTCATTTGACTGTATTAGGCGTGCAAATACAGCAAAACCGCGGCTGGTTCATGTTCAGTTTTTGCTCCACCAACTGTCATCATCTGAGAGCTCAAGCTAACAGGAACCCCTTCTGTGGTTCCTCTTCGGGCTCCACGCTTAACTTTCAAAGAACAAAAGTTCAAACATCAAAGTGGCAGAAAGGAAAAACAGGTTATAGAATAAAACAGACAGGAATAACTGAGCGTCAATTGTCCTTTAACACGTGGAAACTGTCCCTCTCACCCCGGACGGTCACAGCCGAGACGTCACTGGACACGGAGGTGTACTGCTGGAGGTGATAGTCACACTTGAAGAAGATCTTGCTGCCCACCGGCCGTCTTCCCAGCAGCTCCTGAGAGGTCAGCTGGAAGTCGCAGAGGTAGTCTGTCGCTGTCATCAGTCTGAATGGGATCCGAGACCTTTCTCTGAACAGGCGACAGTCTCCTCCCCTGTAGTCGATCGGCACAGTGCAGGTGAGCGTCACCGTCTCTCCATCGTTAATCTCACGGCGGCTCACGATGATCGAGGGTTTGTCTGCAGAGAGAGGACATGTCAGGACACCTGCAGAGAGAGGACATGTCAGGACATCGACATGGAGAGGACGCACTCACCACTCCAGAGTGACCTGGCAGCAGCCATGCTCCCTGTCAACCAATCAGAGACAAACAGGAAGTCAGCATTTTGTTCTTCACCTT
>NC_092059.1:421458-441458 GCF_039877785.1 Chaetodon trifascialis | reverse complement strand
ACCACTCGGCTTTGTAGAGGATCGGGCAGCTCAGGGTTTCACAGGCTGCATCCAGCAGCAGCAGGATGAAGAGCGGCGCCCAGCAGGCAATAAAGCAGCTCAGGACGATGATGACGGTCTTCAGCAGTGCCATCGACTTCTCTGAGCTCTTGATGTTGGCGCCAGCGTTGCCGCGGCCATTGGACACCTTGCGGAAGACAAGCTTGCGGCTGCGAGTGCGCACCAGCGCATAGATGCGAGCGTAGAGCACCACGATGGCCATGAGGATGATGCTGAAGACAGTGGTGCAGAACAGGATGTAGGTCTTGTGGTAGAGCGGCAGCACAGTGGAGCACTGCGTCATGCTCTGGATGCAGTTCCAGCCCATCACCGGCAGGCCGCCCAGAACTGCCGCGATCATCCACACGGTGCTGATGAGCAGGAAGACGCGGCAGGTGTTGCCGTTGTTGTGCAGCTTCATCTTCAGCATGGTGAGATGGCGCTCAATGGCGATGGCCAGAAGGCTGAAGACGGATGCCGCTAGTGCCACAAACATGCTGCCCTCCCTGAAGAACCACTGTGTGGGAGTCAGCTTGTAGGTGTTGGCGCCCGACAGCAGGATGTTGGCGGTGTAGACGACACCGGCCAGCAAGTCGGACAGCGCGAGGTTCCCAATGAAATAGTACATAGGTTTGTGGAACTTCTTGGTTCGCCAGATGGTGGTCAGGACCAGGATGTTCTCCATGATGATGAAGCAGCACACTATGATGAAGACCACCGAGTCGGCCTTCAGACCTGAGTCCTGCTGTGTCTTGCGGAACTTGCCGGTGTAGTTGTAGTGTTTGGCGATCAGGTCAGAGTAGCTGGGCTCAGCCATGGCCTGCAGGTGTAGCAGGAGTCCAGCAAGGGGCGCTGTGTCCTCAGACTTCAGTCAGTCCTTCATGTCAGGCGGTAACCCTGAAGAGGAGCAGAGAGAGTTCTGCTGCTGGAGGGGGACATGGTCCTACAGAGAGAGGGACTACTGTCAGAGACTCGCATCAATCTGGTCCAAGAAAAACCTCAAAAACTGGTTTCTGATCAGAACTGATTGCTAGTGGACAAACACCTGAGGAAGAAGTGTGAAACACCTCAAACCCTCAGAACCCTGAAACCTGTCACTTCTACTCTCAGCAGGTTTTTCTTTCAGACTGCAGAAACATTTGTGAAATTCACTCTGAGGCTTTTAGTTTTAGTGCGACTGAAGAACAGAAGCAACTTTTACATCTTCAGTTTGTCACAGACTTCAAACTGATCCAGGAAAACCTTTATGAAACTGCTCTCTGATCAGCTCATGAACACAAGTTTCAAGGCTCCACTGATCTGCAGACTCTGGATTTTACACATCCACTTCAGTTTAATTGTCTTTGAATTAAAGAATCATTTGATCATCTTTGCTGTGAAAAGCAGAAGCAACATTTAAACCTTCAGATTGTCCTTAAATCAACCTCAAAGCATCTGGAAACGTGTCTTCAGAGCAGAACATCACGGATTAATGAATAAAACACGTTCAGTTCACTGTGAGCTCAGGCTGCAGGACGTTTAAAACTGACCTCAGATCAGCAGACACGTCGTAGAAACGCAGAAATATTCCTTCATCAAACATCAGAAATGTTGAAGTTTGTTCGGAGAAGTTTTCAGACTCAAAGTGATAATTTCCCTTTTTTTTCCACGTTTTCAGATGAACTCAATCTGTCCTGATTCGATCGATCTTTGATTTGTTCCACTTGAAATTTTCTTCAATAATTCAGTTTTTTTTTTCGAAAGAAGGAATAAAAGACGTTCTGACGTCACTTCGTGTCCTCAGTTCTGTCCGTTTTTCATAAAAATCGACAGATTTTTTTGTCCAGTAAAAACTGGATTTCTTCCATGAAACTGACTCGAGTTCAGCTGAACGCGGCTTCACGTCTTCACACACTCAATCAAACTGAACTCAAACCTGAGTTTTACTGACTTCCTGCTGAAGCTTCACACAAAGTTCATGACGGAAAAACAGATTTGAACAAAGAGAAAAGCGAGTTTTTACCTTCAGACAGTGCGGAGGAGAAGCAGCCCGATGCAGCTCGAGCCCGAGCAGAGAGCGACCACACACACACACACACACACACACACACACACACACACACACACACACACACACACACACACACACACACTGAGGATGAGGATGATGAAGATGCTGCCCTCCTCCTCGTATTTTTTGCTGCTTTATTTTTCCTGATCTAATCAATAACGTTGATCATGATGGTTTTTAACTAATAACAGAATTAAAAGAGCAAACTTTCTCTTTTTCCAAAGAAGACCACCTGACCAATGGTGACAAAGAGGAACTGGTCCCCGCGCGCTGCTCGGCTGGCAGCCCCCCGCGCGTGGTGTGCCGTGGAGGAAGGACTGAGCACGGAGGGTCAGAAAGTGTGCGTCTCCCCTCAGCTCTGCACGTAGTGTGAAAATGTGACGAATAAAGAAATTCTTCAAAATAAAACTCGTTTTTAAACCGTTTAGTGTCCGATGATCAGAAAACTAGGCATGTACTCTGTGTGTGTGTGTGTGTGTGTGTGTGTGTGTGTGTGTGTGTGTGTGTGTGTGTGTGTGTGTGTGTGTGTGTGCGTGCGAGCGTGTGTGTGTATGTATGCGCGTGTGCGTGCGTTAATCCAATGAACAGTAATACAAATAAAACATAAATTAAGCAAATATATAATAAACAGATAATAAAGTATGAACATGAGGAATGAATGATGATGATGGTGATGATGAAGATGATGATGTGATGATGATGGTGATGAAGAAAAGTGACGTGTGGTTCTGTTGATGAATATATTTATTCATCATATATTCATATTGATATATTTATTGATATATTATAATATTATCAGTGTTTCGTATCCTGTGTGGGAACCAACCAGCTGAACCCCCAACACACACACACACACACACACACACACACACACACACACACACACACACACACACACACACACACACACCCTGCTGTGGGTCACTGACCTCTGACCTCTATTGGGTCAGCAGGGGTGGGGTTATGGTTTCTGGGGGCTCCAGGTCTGTTTTGCTGTTTTCAGAAAAGAACGACAGGAAGTGACAAAACGCCGGCGCGTCACGCCGACACGAGCACACTGAGGAGTTCTTACAGTCTAACGCTCTGTGAGGACAAACGTGAACAAGCGAGGGCTGAAGTCCGACGACGCGTCCAAAACGACGGTTTCTGGTTTGGTGTCATGTAGAAAAAGGAGCCAAGTACATTTACTCAAGGGTAGTACTGTTCTGAAGTACTTGTACTGCACTTTTTACTTTACCACATTTGTGTGACGGCTTTCATCGCTGGCTGCTTTTCTGACTGAGACTTGATGTTAAGGGCACGATGATGATGATGATGATGATGATGATGATGATGATGATGATGGTGTGTGTGTGTTCAGTGGTGTTTCTGTGAGTCTTCAGGTCTGTCATTTACCCTGTAGCTCGGGCTAAATGCTAACACTGTGTGTGTTCAGCTAGCTAAGTTAGCCATAGAGCTATGCTAGCTTGTTGATCATAACCAGCTCACACCTCAATGGGCTGATGACAGTTTGGTCTTCATCGACGGACGCTCACAGAGGTGAGCTCTGGGACGTCTGCGCTGCAACCTCACTTCCTGCCAAGGCGCCTCCATTGTGTCAGACCTTCAGGTCAACTGGTCATACTGGAGCAGCTGGTTAACTGCAGCTGGGGGTCGAGGTGACCTCTGAACGAACCAGCCAGGCACCTGAAGACGTGGAGGCGTCCTGTTAGTATTCTGGTGACCTTGGGATCATACTGGGAATGTACTACAGCCATACTGGGATGACCAGTACCACTATGGTGGCAGTATAGTTCTGACAAATTCCCAGTATTCTCCCAGCTGTATATTGGGAATATGCTCATTGGGAATGAATGTATTAGGAAACAAGAAGTGAAGTCTTACTGGTAATATACTGGAACCATACTGGGACCATACTGAGTCTGAAAATGAAGCTGACATGAGGAGAAGCTGAGGAGGCGAGGATGGGGGAGGAGGTGAAAGGGGTTGTGGGTAACAAAAGCCTCTTTCCTCTGAGCGGCTGACTATTCAGACTGTGCATAGCTGAGCATCACCATGACGACGGCTGGAGGGAAATGGGGGAACAGAACAGGAGAACAGAAAAACTGAAGAACAAAAGAACAAAAACAGAAAAACTGAAGAACAAAAACAGAAAAACAGAAAAACTGAGGAACAAAAACAGAAAAACAGAAAAACTGAAGAACAAAAACAGAAAAACTGAAGAACAAAAACAGAAAAACTGAGGAACAAAAACAGAAAAACTGAGGAACAAAAACAGAAAAACAGAAAAACTGAAGAACAAAAACAGAAAAACTGAGGAACAAAAACAGAAAAACTGAGGAACAAAAACAGAAAAACAGAAAAACTGAAGAACAAAAACAGAAAAACTGAGGAACAAAAACAGAAAAACTGAGGAACAAAAACAGAAAAACTGAGGAACAAAAACAGAAAAACAGAAAAACTGAAGAACAAAAACAGAAAAACTGAGGAACAAAAACAGAAAAACTGAGGAACAAAAACAGAAAAACTGAAGAACAAAAACAGAAAAACTGAGGAACAAAAACAGAAAAACTGAGGAACAAAAACAGAAAAACAGAAAAACTGAGGAACAAAAACAGAAAAACTGAGGAACAAAAACAGAAAAACTGAGGAACAAAAAAAGAAAAACAGAAAAACTGAGGAACAAAAACAGAAAAACAGAAAAACTGAGGAACAAAAACAGAAAAACTGAAGAACAAAAACAGAAAAACTGAGGAACAAAAACAGAAAAACAGAAAAACTGAGGAACAAAAACAGAAAAACTGAGGAACAAAAACAGAAAAACTGAGGAACAAAAAAAGAAAAACAGAAAAACTGAGGAACAAAAACAGAAAAACTGAGGAACAAAAAGAAAAACTGAGGAACAAAAACAGAAAAACAGAAAACTGAAGAACAAAAACAGAAAAACTGAAGAACAAAAACAGAAAAACTGAGGAACAAAAACAGAAAAACAGAAAAACTGAGGAACAAAAACAGAAAAACTGAGGAACAAAAACAGAAAAACTGAAAAACTGAGGAACAAAAACAGAAAAACTGAGGAACAAAAAGAAAAACTGAGGAACAAAAACAGAAAAACAGAAAACTGAAGAACAAAAACAGAAAAACTGAAGAACAAAAACAGAAAAACAGAAAAACTGAAGAACTGAAGAACAAAAACAGAAAAACTGAGGAACAAAAACAGAAAAACTGAGGAACAAAAACAGAAAAACAGAAAAACTGAGGAACAAAAACAGAAAAACTGAGGAACAAAAACAGAAGAACAGAAAAACTGAAGAACAAAAACAGAAAAACTGAAGAACAAAAACAGAAAAACTGAGGAACAAAAACAGAAAAACTGAGGAACAAAAACAGAAAAACTGAGGAACAAAAACAGAAAAACTGAAGAACTGAAGAACAAAAACAGAAGAACTGAAGAACTGAAGTCTCCATCGTGGACTTTACAGTATGAACATCTCACGTCACACACTGTGTGTGAAGTCAGAGCTCAGACCTGATCCTGGTCTTGGGTTTGGTCTTAGAGTAGTGGGACAGCATCACAGCGGTCCTCATGTTGTTCCTGTCTCGTCTTCATCTTAAACCCGGCCCTGGTCTCTATCTTTGCCCTGGTTAGTCTTGGTTCTGGACCTGGTCCTGGTCCTGATCCTGATCGTGACCTTGGTCCCATTTTGCTTGTCCTTGGTCCTTCATCCTGGTCTTGGTCTCAGTCCTGGTTCTGTTGGTCTCTAATGTTCTACAGCAGTGAAACTTTAACTACAGCCTGTAATTATGGTTTGGACTGGCTGAGTGTGTGTGTGTGTGTGTGTGTGTGTGTGTGTGTGTGTGTGTGTGTGTGTGTCTAACAGGAAAGCATTAGCCAGCTTCTTCCTCTCTGACTTCCTGCGATGTGAATCGTTGTTTCCCTGGTGGTGAGGAATGTGGGGGGGGGGGGGGGCGACATGAAGAGAGAACATGAAGAAGAAGGAAACATGGCGGCTGACAGTGTTCACTGCTGTCTGCTTCGAAGATCTCGAATCTCTAAGAGCTCAGGTTTCAGGGAAATTAGTGTGTGTGCGCGTGTGTGTGTGTGAGTGTGTGTGTGTGTGTGTGTGTGTGTGTGTGTGTGTGTGTGTGTGTGTGTGTTAATCTGTGTGTTGTGCCTGGAGCTTCAGTGTTCACAACAAACACAACAGAAGACCTCTGAGGCCGTTGAGTGCAGCTGTTCTGGACCTTCTGGTCTGGTCTGGTCTGGTCTGGTCTGGTCTGGTCTGGTCTGGTCCAGTCTGGTCTGGTCTGGTCTGGTCTGGTCCGGTCTGGTCCGGTCTGGTCTGGTCTGGTCTGGTCTGGTCCAGTCTGGTCTGGTCTGGTCTGGTCTGGTCTGGTCTGGTCCGGTCTGGTCCGGTCTGGTCTGGTCCGGTCTGGTCTGGCCTGGTCTGGTCCAGTCTGGTCCGGTCTGGTCTGGTCTGGCCTGGTCTGGTCTGGTCTGGTCTGGTCTGGTCTGGTCTGGTCCGGTCTGGTCTGGTCTGGTCTGGTCCTGGTTCAGGCTCTGGTTTTGTTGTGGATCAGTTTCAGAGGTTTCTGAGCTGTTTCTGCACCAGGAACTCGTCTTCTGATGGTCAGATAGAGTTGAAAGCTTTAGAAAAACCTTGTAAGTACCATCAGCAAAATGTACTTCAAGTACGAGGAGTAAAAGTACTCCCTGTGCAGTAACTGGTCCTGTCAGTGTTTTACTGTCATGTGTGGATTAGTACAAACACTTCATATCAGCAGAGGGAAACTAGAAGCTCTGAAGGATCTCTGGGCTCAGGAAGTCCAGAAGGTAGTTCACTGGACCACGGACTCACCTCAGAGACGCTGCGATGCATCACGGCGTCTCTCTGCTGATGCTGAGCCACAGGCTGACGGGACACTAACAGTCTCCATGAGTTCGTTGACTGCGGTGAGAACGAGCAGAACGTTTGGACTCTGTCCACAAAGGAACAGTAGAACAGAACCCGTTTACGTCCGTCCGCTCTCAGAGAGCACAAGTGATAGCAAATTAGCAATGCTAATGCTAGCAGCCATGGCAACATACGAGCAGCCGTACTGAGTTCAAAAGGACAACAAGTTTTCTTTATTATTCTAAATGCAGTAAAACTGCAAAGCTGATTCCAAACCAGTGTTCTGGAAGTACTTTATTACTGCTGACATACAGAAGTTTACTGCGAGTAACAATTTCACCGTTTACTGAAGTGAAGGATCTGAGTACTTCCTCCACTCATCCTCCAGCATTCGGTTTGAAGCTTCTGTATGAACTCATGAGGTCGGATGGAGGTTCAGAGGAGGTGGGTGGGGTACAGATGGAGGTGGGTGGGGTACGGAGCAGGTGGATGGGGTACAGATGGGGGTGGGTGGGGGTTCTGAGGCCTCTGCAGGTCTCTGGCTCCCCTCAGCAGAGCTCTCATTAGACATGCAAAGCTGCAGCGTTGGAGCTGCCGGTCTGAATGAGTCGCCTTTGTCCTGTAATTGGAGATGTTTCTGTGGGAGCCACAAAGAAACCAGGGCCTCCTCACCCTCCTCACCCTCCTCACCCTCCTCACCCTCCTCACCCTCCACCACCATCACCCCTCCTCCTGATTCAGTCTGTCCTCCTCCTCCTCTGTTGTGCAACTTGTTGCATAAAAATTCAGGCTTCAGGAAATGATCCAATCAAAGCCTCAAACTAGAGAAACAACAGGGGAGTCAGACTTCACCTGGTCACATGACGATCATCATCATCATCATCATCATCATCATCATCAACACGACAAAAACACACCAGCAACACGTCAACAACACCTCAAAAACACGTCAACAACACGACAAAAACACGTCCACAACACCTCAACAACACGTCACAATACAAGAACCTAAATAATCTAAAAAGTTTTATCAATTAGATGTGACGACCGCAGCAGAATGGAGCAGCGATGGGACGAGGTCGCCCGCTGTCAGCTGATCACAGGTCAGATTAAACCTGCAAACAAAGATTTAATCCTGTTCAGATCCGTATCGGTTTAATCCTGTTTCTGTCTGGCCGCAGCACAGACAGATACTGACTGTGATGAGTCATGTGACATCAGACACCTGAACTCACCTAACAGGTAGGTCATGAAGACCTGATCCAGGACGTCCTGGTTTGTGACTGCTGTCTTTTATTTATTGGTTTGTTGATCAGGGACAGATGTTACAGAGTCACTCTAAACACAGAAGATGAGATGAGCCACAGTAGAAGGACACACTGTCGTCCTACATGACATTATAGGACACTGAGGGTCGTTGTCCAAGACAGACACAGCAAAGAGAAGCTGGACCTCAGAGACAACGTCTGTCTCACATCCTGTCCTGTCTCAGCTTCCTGCCAGATCTTTTCAGAATGAAATCAGAGCAGGTCAGGGGTTCACATGAGTCCCATGTTTGTCTCCTGAATCAGCTGTTTGAGAACTGATGAAATAGCCTTCAGCTTTAGGGCAGTTACACATCAACCCACTGAGGCAGTGTCCTTCAGCAGGTGTTTGGTGGCACATGGCACACCTCAGACAGCGAGGAGGTGCTCCGATCAGGCCTGATCCAGCTCCTCTGAAACCAGATTTAACACTGACACATTCAAACAGAGAATCCAGATCAGGATCAGTTTCAATCAGGATCTGAGGCTGAAGAGGAGCAGCGAACAGAGAGTTAACGGAGCGTCGATTCTCTGGATGACTGGCGCTGAACAAGCCCTGAAACACAGCGACAAAAGACCAAATCCTCCTCTGCACCCCCTCCTCACCCGCCCCTCCCCCTCCTCCCAAAAAGGAGAGGAGCCCATTATGTAACCCTCCAACCATCCCAGGCATTAACTGGTTCCCAGTTAAAAGAGTGAAGGGGGGGAATCACGTGGTCCACAGAGGCTTGTTTACCACAACAAGGGGCGAACGAGGGAGAAATAGACTGTGAAGAGAGAGAGAGAGAGAGAGAGAGAGAGAGAGAGAGAGAGAGAGGAGAAGCAGTTTTTCCCACCAACTCATTCACAACTAGACCGCTTTCACACGCTGTGCTGAAGTCCACCGTCACCATGGAAACGCCTGAAGAGACAGAGAGAGAGAGAGAGAGAGAAACAGAGAGACAGACAGACAGACAGACAGAGACAGACAGACAGAGAGAGAGACAGACAGAGACAGACAGACAGAGAGAGACAGTTCATCTTAAAGTTCAGTTCATCTAACTCAACCATGTGTGGCTGTGACGCTGTGATCATTTCCTTCAAATGAGACACTGTGAAGACATGATCCTGATGTGGTCAACAGGACACGTGACAGCGTAACACGTGACTGTCACACTGAACATACGTGACTGTGTGACGGTGACATGTATGTCCATCGTCTTATTTCCTAGACAGATGTCCTGGAGTCCTACATGGATCTGGACAAACACACGTTCAGAAACTGGAACTGGGCCTGTCCCCCTAACGTGGAGGAGCGACAGGAGGACATTACGTTCAGGTTTTATTAAACCGAGTTTTAAATGAATTCGTTCATCATATATCTGCCGAGTTAAAATGCGTCACACTGTTCCTTAAAACACGACGGAATTCGTGTTTATTGCACGAAGTCTTGCCGATAAACCAAAAACACAAAATACAAAGATTTGTCAATGGAGTTTGGCGTTACGTCGGTCAGACCGTACTGCGGCGGCAGCTGTCGTGAAACGTAAACAGTTTACGGCATGTCGTATTCCAGTCAGTCCAATAAGACAACACGTGAAAGTAGGAAGAGGTCGCGTTCACTGACTCAGGGAAGTGCTCCAGGAAGCGGTTCTGAAGTCTGTCTGGTCTTCCGTGAGACTGCAGTGTGGCACCGACTCGGTGCAGAGAGGGAAGCCGCCGGCATGCTGTATCTGATCGGGCTGGGGCTCGGAGACGCGGCGGACATCACGGTGAAGGGTCTGCAGGCGGTGAAGAGCTGCTCCAGGGTTTACCTGGAGGCCTACACCTCCATCCTGACTGTGGGCAAGGAGGCTCTGGTGAGTCCGAGCAGGTCCTCAAAGCCCGGAGTCAGTCCAGGCGTCCGTCTCCGTTTCTGTCTGTCTGTCTGTCTGTCTGCCTGCCTGCCTGCCTGCCTGTCTGTCTCTCTCTCTCTCTGCCTGTCTGCCTGTCTGTCTGTCTGTCTGTCTGTCTGTCTCTCTGTCTGCCTGCCTGCCTGCCTGCCTGTCTCTCTCTCTGCCTGTCTGTCTGTCTGTCTGTCTGTCTGTCTGTCTGTCTGTCTGCCTGCCTGCCTGCCTGTCTGTCTCTCTCTCTGTCTGCCTGTCCCTCTCTCTTTGCCTGTCCATGTCTCTGTCTGTCTGTGATTTATTGTCTATATAAACTGAATTTATTCATATCTCATCAGAAACAAGGACAGGAGACACGTACAGGACACAAAGACACTATAAGACCATATAATCAAATAAATGTCCAAAACTCAGTTAGTAGACATTGTGACTAAATGACATGAAGGACATGTGATATAAAGACATGTCAGAAGTAGTAGTATTTGTACACAGATGTGGTATCTGCTTACTGCTGAGTGTTCAGTCTGATCTGACATCAGAGACACGATGGTTTGACTTGTGGACGGGATATTTATTGAACTGTCTCTGATCTCCAGCCTCAGAGAGCAGCTGGTGGTCTTCTGGGAGTCCCTGCTGTCCCCCTCCTCTGCTGCTGGACAGGACTGTCAGGATCCAAAATGATTTTTAGATCTTTCTGTCAAAGGACACGGAACCGAAAACATTTAGCAGCCAAAGTCGTTTTCAGAGCTGCAGCGTCTCACGTTCCATCTCCTCACGTTCCATCTCCTCACGTTCCATCTCCTCACGTTCCATCTCCTCACGTTCCATCTCACGTTCCATCTCCTCACGTTCCATCTCTTCATGTTCCATCTTCTCACGTTTCATCTCCTCACGTTCCATCTCCTCAGATGTCTGATTGGCTGCTTTTCCTCTCAGTGATCGGACTGTGTCTGTCATCATGTGGAGCTTTGGACCACACAAACATGATGAAGGCGTCACTTTGAGCTCATCGTGACCACATTTCTCTCTGTTTTCACAAAGTTTCCAAACCAAATGATCAAACGATCAATCGATCGATCGATGGAGGAAATGATCAGCTGATTGATCCAGAATGAAGAGAATCATTAGTTTAAAATGAGCTCCACCTCAACCAACTCCAACAGGAACGTCCTGTGAGACATGAACGAGGAGACACAATGATCTAAAGAGTCAAGAGGACAGCAGACACAGGGGACACTTTACTGCACCTTAGTTACACCTTCCTGGTTATACTTCCAGATTTGTCCTTAAGTAACGTTTGCAGATGCATGAAGAAGTTTGTGTGTCTTGTCTGCCGCCATGGAAACAAATGGACATTTTGTGCTACGTATTTAGTTTCTCAGGCTTTTCAGCAGGACTAAAACACAGACTCTATGTGTGACAGTCACATGTCCCAAATGTCCCCTGTGGACTTGGCATTGGACCAGCTGCAGGTAGATCCTTCAGGGTGTTTGAGTCCATGCCTTACTTCAGACTCAGCCGGAGCGTGGCTACAGAAGCATAACAGTCACTGAAAGGCAACGTGATGTGTTCACTGTCACGGCCGTCACAGCGGTGTGATCAAAGAACTGGATGCGGTTGTTGACGGCCATACGTTGCGTGCCGACACTTTGTAGTTTGTAGTCACGTGTGTCTATTTCAGCAGCCCGCCAATGACTGCTGACATCATTTATCTGACACATTTGCGAAGTGACGGGTGCTAATTTTGAACAGTAATAACTGTTAATTTTATACAGTCATCACTGATGCAGCAAAGCTAACGGGGCTATTCCTAGCCTCCAGTTCACCTTCTGTAAGGCGTGTTGCGAGTTCAGAACTGAATAACAGCAACAATTATTCATCATTTTATTAAGGAGCAGAAATGGTTGATAATATCCCTGTTAGCTTCTTGAGCAGTTTGTTAGCGACTTTAACAGTGTATTAACTGCTTTAAGTAGCTAACTACTTTACTACTACTTTAGCAGTGTGTTGATTAGTTTAACAGTTGGTTAGCTACTCTGTGTGTTAGCTACATAAACTTTGCATTAACTACTTTAGTTCTGTGTTAGCTACTTTATAGTCTGCTAACTTCTTCAGCAATGTGTCAGATACTTCAACTGTGTTTGAACTAGTTTAACCTTTTTAGCAGTGTGTTAGCTACTTTAGCAGTGTGTTAGCTACTTTAGCAGTGTGTTAGCTACTTTAGCAGTGTGTTTAGCTACCTTAGCAGTGTGTTAGCTACTTTAGCAGTGTTTTGGCTACTTTAGCAGTGTGTTGGCTACTTTAGCAGTGTGTTAGCTACTTTAGCAGTGTGTTAGCTACTTTAGCAGTGTTTTGGCTACTTTAGCAGTGTGTTAGCTACTTTAGCAGTGTGTTAGCTACTTTAGCAGTGTTTTGGCTACTTTAGCAGTGTGTTAGCTACTTTAGCAGTATGTTGGCTACTTTAGCAGTGTGTTAGCTACTTTACCAGTGTGTTTAGCTACTTTAGCAGTGTTTTGGCTACTTTAGCAGTGTGTTAGCTACTTTACCAATGTGTTAGCTACTTTAGCAGTGTGTTTAGCTACTTTACCAGTGTGTTAGCTACTTTACCAATGTGTTAGCTACTTTAGCAGTGTGTTAGCTACTTTAGCAGTGTGTTTAGCGATGTGATAACGCCTTTAACAATGTGAGCACTGATATCTGCCGTCCTCAGGAGGAGTATTATGGGAAGGAGCTCATCCTGGCCGACAGAGACCTGGTTGAACAGGGAGCTGATGAGATCCTCAAGGATGCTGATGTCACTGATGTGGCGTTCCTGGTGGTGGGCGACCCTTTCGGGTGAGTCATGGTGTCCACGTGTCAGGACCGTGTGAGCGACGAGCAGCTCGTATTGATCCCACAGCTCTGAGGTCTGCTGTGTCAGCACACAAAGAGTTTGATGTGACCACAGAGCTTCTCTCAGAGCAGCTCGACCTCCATTTCTGCAGATTTCTCCCTAAAACCACCAGATTCCTCTCCGAGTTAATAACAGAGTGCAGAGCGTCTGCAGCTCGCTCTGTGGACGTTTCTTCATGTCCATGTTGGCTTCACAGTTTACATGAAAAGAGAAGCTGCTTCTTTTTTTGTCCCTCTAAACATTAAAACGATGATTTTTTTTCATCGTTCTGTGGTTTGACCTCGGCGCCCGTGACCTCGGCGCCCGTGACCTCGGCGTCTGTATGTTCATTCGTGCAGTCACACGTCGTTTCACATCTTCATCTTCGCCCAACGTGTGTTGTGTTTCTCCTTTTCACAAATATCACATTCAGGCTCAAACCAGCAGTGGATGCTAACCGCTAACTGCTAACTGCTGACAGTTCAGCCTGATTGATCTTCCTCCTCTGATTCATTGACCTCCATTAAAACTCATCAGTGAGCTTCACTGTTGACTCTTCATCACCATAAACACACACACACTGTAGTTTATTCTGACTCAGTCACACACACACACACACACACACACACACACACACACACACACACACACACACACACACACACACACACACACACACACACACACACACACACACACACCTACAGCACCAAACGTGGATTCATCCGCCGCTGAAAATAGTCCCAAAGAAAGCTGTTTCCTCCTGTTTGACTGATGAAGTTTTTAAAGACTTCAGCTGAGTCGAGCTGCTGAACGCTGATTTGTTTTCGCTCTGAACGTTCGTGTTTTGTTTGTGTGTCTTCACGCAGAGCCACCACTCACAGCGACCTGGTCCTCAGAGCAGTGAATGCTGGGATACCGTACAGAGTGGTCCACAACGCCTCCGTCATGAACGCAGTGGGCTGCTGTGGTCTGCAGGTACGGTGGCCCTGAGCTGAGTCTCACAGGCCGCGAGCAGTGAACTGAAACGCTTCGTTTCTGTCAGCTTGGACTCCTAAAAGCCTGTGAGACCCGTGAAACCATCAATCCATCAGCTGATTAGTTGATCAACAACAAACATTTGCTCATCCAGTTTCTCTAATGTGAAGATATGATGTACCATGTACAAATACTCCTAATACTCCAAATACTCTGAATACTCCAAATACTCCGAACACTCCTAATACTCTGAATACTCCTACACTCCTAATACTCCAAATACTCCTAATATTCCTAATACTCTGAATACTCAGAATACTCCTAGTACTCCAAATACTCCTAATACTTTGAATACTCCGAATACTACTAATACTCCGAACACTCCTAATACTCCAAATACTCCTAACACTCCAAATACTCCAAATACTCTGAATACTCCGAACACTCCTAATACCGACCTCAGCCTCGGGGTGGGGGTCCTCCCAGGGTCGGCAGATGATGGACTTCTGTCACCGTGTTTTTGTTCCATGATCTTTGAGTGTTTCAGCAGCTGTTTATCATTTTTACACAGACAAAGATCAGCTGATGTGTGACACCCTGTGTGTGTGTGTGTGTGTGTGTGTGTGTGTGTGTGTGTGTGTGTGTGTGTGTGTGTGTGTCTGTGTCTGTGTCTGTGTGTGTGTGTGTGTGTGTGTGTGTGTCTGTGTGTGTGTGTGTGTGTGTGTGTGTGTGTGTGTGTGTGTCATCTGCTGATACTGATGTTCTAAAAGTGAATGTGACCTCATCAATAACTGAACTGTCAGAGCAGCCAATCAGATAGCAGGACCCAGCTGCCCCCCTCCCAACACACACACACACACACACACACACACACACACACTAATAGATGTGCATTAATGCTAATAGAGCCGCGGGATCTCCACTGGGAGGTCGTTAATATGCTAATGAGGGGCGGGTATGTAAATGTTCCCTCCACAGGGAAACAATCCCATCAGCCCCTGCTGCCTGTGGGACCGTTATATGATGACAAAGGTCCGCCCACCGACCACATGACCCCCCCCCCACCCCCCCACCGTTTATTCTGACCATAACAGCTGTGTGCGTCTGTCTGCCTGTCTGTCTGTCTGCCTGTCTGTCTGCCTGTCTGTCTGTCTGTCTGCCTGTCTGTCTGTCTGTCTGCCTGTCTGTCTGTCTGTCTGTCTGCCTGTCTGTCTGTCTGTCTGTCTGTCTGTCTGTCTGTCTGTCTGTCTCTCAGCTGTATAATTTCGGGGAGACGGTGTCGTTGGTGTTTTGGACGGAGACGTGGCGACCAGAGAGCTTCTACGACAAAATCTGTAAGAACAGAAGAGCTGGACTGCACACACTGTGTCTGCTGGGTGAGACACACACACACACACACACACACACACACACACACACACACACACACACACACAGGGACAGTGATAGATGGTGTCAGATGTTCTCTGTGTCTGTTCTTCAATGACACAACAAAAACACTTAGACCAGGACCAGGCTCCAGGATCAGGCTCCAGGACTGGAGCAACACCAGATGTGTGTGTATCCAGAGCAGACCACCATCAGTCAGACCCTTCAGGGTCCTCTGGGACCTCAGAGACCCCCGCTGCCAAACACACAGCCCTGTGGGGGCTGAATAACCTGCTGGTGACTGTTTGTGTAATGAACTGTGACTGTGTGTGTGTGTGTGTGTGTGTGTGTGTGTGTGTGTGTGTGTGTGTGTGTGTGTGTGTGTGTGTGTGTGTGTGTGTGTGTGTGTGTGTGTGTGTGTGTGTGTGTGTGTGTGTGTGTGTCTCAGCTGGTCCTTAATATTCATTACAGGACGTCAAAGGACAGGCGTCCATGAAGCAGAAGCGCTCACCGTCACTGATCTGAGTTCAGTCTCAGCTGAATTTTACATTTGGAGGTTTGTCCGGTCATTATGGGACATTGTGGGACAACAAAGACCTGAACTGGACTGAAATCAGACAGAAGTTGAATTAGTCCAAAATCACTGGGACAGAAATATTACTTCAAATACTATGTACTGAATATGTATTTGAAGTAAAAGTACATACACACCGATCAGCCCCTCGAGCTGCAGACCAGCCGGCCCGTCGGGACCTCTGAGGACCATCTCATCGGGATCATCTAAAGCCGGTTTCAGGGCTTCTGGCGTGGACAGCAGACATCCTGGTAACTGATGTCCAGGATGTCCTCTTCCCTGTGCCGTCGTTGTCTGTCCTCTCCAATCGACTGCATGGAGCCAAAGCCTGCTCAGACGTGATTGGTCAGCAGTACCTGGACCAGCACCTTGAGAGTCTGGAGGCGAGGTCAGCACCTCGTCTCTTCCTCGTGTTCCTGAGCAGCTTTTGTGGCCTGACGGCGCACGTTGTCCGTCTGTGGAGGCCCGAGGGTTCTCCGGCAGAACGGTGCACCGTGAGCAGATGATCAGCGTGGCTGCGTACTCGACTTCGTAGACACTGTGGAGCACCAGCGTCGTGTTGTCGGACGCCAAATTTGAATACGTCATCAGTCGGGAGCCAGTGAGCATGCAGCGTGCTCGTACGCTTGATTGTACCGTAATGTGTTCATATCAGCTTGGGATTGATTTCTGAAATCGTTATTGAAAAACGGATCGTTCTTGAACCAGGATCAGGATCAGGATCAGGATCAGGATCAGGATCAGGATCAGGATCAGTTTTGATGTCTGTCTGATCCGTGTTTGTGTTTCAGGTGAAGGTGGACAGAAAGTGTTTTGTCATCATGTGAATGTGAGCGTAAAGTTTCATTTGAACTGAGTCGAATGTGTTTTTTTTCTTGTTTGTTGACAGACATCAAAGTCAAAGAGCAGAGCGTCGAGAACATGATGAGGTCAGAACCAGAACCACGTCCTGATCCAGAGCCTCCTCTGGGTTTATCTGATGTCTTTAGCAGCTCTCAGCTGATGATGTCATGCTGATGTCATCCAGCTTTCTGTGTGTGTGTGTGTGTGCGCGTGTGTGTGTGTGTTGCGGTCTGGGTGAACCTCAGCGAGTGCGTGTGGTGGCAGCAGGACGAGCTCAGACACACACTCGTGTGTGTTCTGGACTCGGAGACTCGGACCTGCTGAGAGCCTTTCAACGCTGAGCTGCAGCCCTGAGCGCAGTCTGACAGGCGGAGTCCTCCTCTCAGTCCGAGATGTGACCCCAGAATCCTCAGCTCTGATTGGCTGATGGCCACAGCAACACAAGGCTAAAATGATTTCTTGTCAAAGTGTTGTCAGACGTCCTGCAGCTTTGAAAGTGTTTAACAGAACTGAAGGACAGAATCGTGTCCTTCGACTCGTCTGCAGTCGGCCTGAAGATTCTGAGGTCTCGCTAATCAATCACGATCCATCAGTAGATTCATGTGTAAACATTCAATTGTCCCAAAGTCAGCATTGACAGATTTGTCCCGTCCTCAGCCATGAGGACAAATGAAGGCTCGGTCTGAAGTCGTTTGACGTGTTCGTTGTCAGGCTGTTTGTTTCTGATCGAGCGTATTGATTATGATGATTATTCCTGTTTCAGAGGGAAGAAGATCTACGAGCCTCCTCGCTTCATGACGGTTGGTCAGGCTGCAGATCAGCTGATTCAGATCATCCAGAGGAGGAGGGAGGAGGGGGCGGAGCTAGGTGAGTGACAGCTCAGCAGCTCTCATCTGATTGGCTCAACAGATCTCTCTCTCACACACACACACCCACACACACACACACACACACACAGCTGAATCCATTTTTATTTACAAACAGAATCTGAACCACGTTTCAGTCAGTGACAGCCCATCGTCATGTGACATGCTGAAGCTCCGCCCACCAGTCACATGACCAGCAGTCATCTCAAACAGTCAAGAATCAGAGCCAGAAAAAAAAACCTGGAGAGTAATCAGCAGTTCTGATGAAAAAAAACTGAATTTAGAATAATGCCTGTAACCACACCCACCAGTGATGTCACAGCGTACTGGAGTCCACGCCCACATCCCTGCATCACAAGGAGAGTTCAGCCAACGTCCTGTTCACCTGTGTTCACCAGCGCTCACCTGTGTTTACCAGCGCTCACCTGCGTTCACCAGCGCTCACCTGCGTTCACCTGTGTTCACCAGCGCTCACCTGCGTTCACCTGTGTTTACCTGTGCTCACCTGTGTTCACCTGCGTTCACCTGTGTTTACCTGCGCTCACCTGTGTTTACCAGCGTTCACCTGTGTTCACCTGCGTTCACCTGTGTTTACCAGCGTTCACCTGTGTTTACCTGCACTCACCTGCGCTCACCTCTGTTTACCTGCGCTCACCTGCGTTCAGTGAACATTGAGATGTCTCAAGTGATTTGAGCCATTATGAAACAAAGTTTTTTGAAACCTTGAAATAGTCAGATGTTAAAAAGCTGGACGCTTCGGGCTGCTCTGCTGGCCGTCCTCCGTCAGACGGAGCAGCAGGAGGCTCACGCCTCGTGATGTTGAAGTTTGGGTAAATACAGATGTTACTGCTGCGTTTCCTTCCTGTTAGCACAGGAAGCTAACAGAGCTCAGTGATGTTCAGGATTCATTGTTTCATTATTCAAACTCTTTATTTAACATGTCCTTTATCTCATTCATGTCAATCAAATCTCCTCCAGGTGTGACGGAGAACACGGTGTGTGTGGGCGTGGCCAGGCTCGGTGCAGACGACCAGATGATCCGCGCCGCGACGTTACAGCAGCTGCTGTCATGTGACCTCGGCGGTCCGCTCCATTCGCTGGTCATCACCGGTCAACTCCACCCGCTGGAGGTGGACATGTTGCAAGTGAATGCAGAACCAAACGCACTGCAACACCTGCACATGATTGACAGCTCCACCTACTGCTCATAACACAGGTGTCTGTCTGTATTTGTGAGGAGCGGTCCTCACAAGGACAGCTAAACGAGTTCACAACAGACTGCAGGAAGCTGCTGATCAACAGAATCGTGACTGAAAACATGACGATCAATAATTCTTTGTGTCCACATGAAAACATCTGTTGTTGTCAAGCAACCGATTTATAGAAACACTGAAATCTGGGAAACTGATATGATGTCACCAATAAAGATCAATAATCAGCTCAGAGAAACAGAATTATTTATTACAGTTGAAAAAAGACTGAAACCCACCGGCTGGTCACATGGTTTGGTCACATGGTTTGGTCACATGGTTTGGCACGTTAAAAACAAAGTGACATCACACACGCACACCACGGACCAATCAGGTGGCAGCAGTCTGGTCCCAGCAGTGATGTCACAGGAGGGGGGCGGGCGTCCGGACAGGAAGTGGGTTCAGATTGTCTCTAATTCATGATGAAGGCACTTACCCAGAATGCTTTGTTGCAGTCTAATGACACGGACAAGTTTAATAATAATAATAAAAACACAAAAAAAGGTGGGTGGGGGGGCAATTTGAGGTCATCCAGAATGTGCTGGCCTGGAGCTTCATGGGAGTCACAGTCAAGTCCACCCCCCCCCCCCACGTCTGACCTTCAGTGGCTCAGGCTTCAGATGTCACCTGCAGCAGTGACGGAAGGTGATTGGTCCCAGGTGTTTGGAGGAGGCGGAGCTTCTACATGGCGGCCGTGTCAATCTGAACGTACAGCTGTCGAACTCCAGCCTGCAAGGATGCAACACGTTACTACTGCGACTACAAGTACTCTGCTGCTATGAGTACTACTACAGAGTCACAGCAGGCGACCTTTGACCTCAGCAGGAATCATTTCAGACCAAGTGTGAAATTGTACTACCAGTACTATAAATGCTACTCATTCATCAAATACTTCATGCTACATTTACTTTAACTACAGCAACAACTGCATTCAGGTACCTGTGTGAAGATGTGGTGTGAGGTGGTGCATTCAGGTACCTGTGTGAAGATGTGGTGTGAGGTGGTGCATTCAGGTACCTGTGTGAAGATGTGGTGTGAGGTGGTGCATTCAGGTACCTGTGTGAAGATGTGGTGTGAGGTGGTGCATTCAGGTACC
>NC_092059.1:388958-411458 GCF_039877785.1 Chaetodon trifascialis | reverse complement strand
TTCAAAATAAAACAACCTCCTGTTCATACTGACAGCAGATCAGTTCTTAATGTCACCAATGGAGTCGTCGTAAAGTTAATCTGAAGCTCGTATGAGGCTGCACTGGTCCAGAACTAACACCAGGACCAAGACAAAGACCAGAAGCTGGAGCAAGACCAGGACCAGGTCCAAGGACAGAAGAGTTATGGACCTGGACCAGGACAAAAAACAAAACTAGGACAAAGACAAAGACCAAGTCAAGGACCATGTTCAAGACCAGAATTATATCTTCTCATTCTGCACCGGCTGTGTTCTTGGTCTTCAGTCAAGACCAGGATGAAGATCAAAGCAGAATCAGAATCAGATATACTTTATTGATCCCCGGGGAAATTGTTCTTGTTACAGTGCTCCTTAAAAGAATAGAAGAAATAGAAGAGATGAAGAAGAGAAAGAAGAGATAAACATGTAGTGCAATTAAAAGAGAAAAGACGACAAGAAAGAAAAGAAGAGACGAAGGCATAGATCGAAACAAGAAAAGCAAGCAAACACAGATTGTAAACAACAATTATTTAGAAAAAGTAACAAAAATATAAACAGGAATAAAAAAAAAAGTAAAACTAAATCTAGTTTTATAATATGTATTCTAATATATAATACATATTATATAACATACCAGGACAGAAACAAGACCTGGGAGCAGCACAACAGCCAAAATGAAGACAAGACCAAATAAAGACCCAGACCAGGACCAGGTCTAAGATCAGTGGAATGATGGACCAGAGCAAAGAACAAAACCTCATCAAGAAACAGGACCAGAACCCAGACAAATGACTAAACCAGGACCAGCATGAGGACCAGCTGGTGCCGTCCTGGTACTGAGCTGGTCTAGTCCTTAAACTGGGACCAGGATCAAGACCAGTTTGCAGGTCTCTGATATATTAAGGTTTTACTGACAGACTGAATTTGAATACAGCTGTGAGAGTTTGAGCAGTAACAGACGGACCAGCTGGAGTCCCTGTGATGAAGATGATGATGACGAGGACGAGGACGACGATGATGATGATGAAGAAGACGATGATCTCTGTGTGACCGGTGCTGGTTTGTAAAAGTCGACCGTGAGCTGCCGGAAAACAAAGCGCTCCATCTCGTTCTGCTCTTCCAGACAGGAAACGCCAGCAAATTAAAACAACAAGACGCAGCACAATCTTCGTCCTCCTTTACACAACGGAGGTCAGAGGTCACGAGGCCCAGCAGGACACTGAACGCCACATGCATGAAATACAGCAGATGGAGCAGCGAGAACTCATTAATCAGCACTTTACTCTCAGGGGTTTCAGCTGAATGTGCATCAGCTCTGCAGAGCGACACAAACACGGCGTCCCGATGGAAAGCAGCAAGGCTTTGACCTTTGAACTTTAAAGTCGGCGGATGGAACAGAAACATTTATCTCTGTTGAAACTGTTTATCTAAATTTAGTTCAAACCATTTCTGAGGTCAGCAAGAAACTGTGAGAAACAGTGAGACGAGACGCTGTGAGAGCTTCAGACGACTGATCCGCATTCACACCTCACCTCTGAAGCCTGTCGTCTCCATGACGACGCGCTGCAGAGCCAATGAGCTTTGGGCTGAAGACAAAAACCACCAGAACACTTAATGAATTCGTTCAGCTCGTTTAACAGCTCGGAGAATTTCTGTTCATGGGTGACAGCCAAAGAGAGAGAGAGCCAGGAATTAGACTGAGCCCGCAGCAGAATCAGTCCCTCCTGTTTGTTCCTCAAATCTTAAAGCTGCAGCATCCAGACAT
This sequence comes from Chaetodon trifascialis, assembly GCF_039877785.1. Lineage (NCBI taxonomy): Eukaryota > Metazoa > Chordata > Actinopteri > Chaetodontiformes > Chaetodontidae > Chaetodon > Chaetodon trifascialis. The sequence goes on along the minus strand of NC_092059.1, from coordinate 409,675 downwards.
TCTTCATCACCCAGCAGCCGAGTCATCGACGAGCCCACAGGAGACAAACAAAACTTTTCTGCTTCCAGCTTCTAAAATCTAAAAAATCTAAATCTAAAATCTAAAAAGTCACAGTGAACTGAATCTCTTGGGGTTTAAACTGCCAGCACTAACAGCACCTTAAACTGCTGTTCTGACCCTTCATAGACCAAATAACTGAGAAAATAATCTGCAGATTATTAAATAACGAAAATAATGAGAAGTTATTCAAATGAGTATTAAGACAGTTTATTGAGGAACATGCAGCATGTGAGCACAGTGCAAAGCAGAGTCTTTAAAGGACGTGCTGGACACATTCATGACGCCTTCCTGCAGCTCCGCCTCTGGACAAACACCTTTCGCTCCACGTTAAACCCGAAAGACGCTTCAGATCAATCTTTAAAGTCAGTTTCATTCACCTCAAACTGTTCCGTAGGTCTGCTGATTGGACTGCTGGTAACGTCACACCATGAGATGAAGGTGCTGACAAACAGTCAGCTGCAGGTCCACAGATCAGGGCCTCGAACAGAAACCTCACCAGCAAAAAGCATGTTTCCCATATACACAAAACCTGTTACTGGACACGCCAGACAACACTGTCTATGTCAAAAATGAATGGGAGCTGGAGTTAAATATTAGAATTGAGGATGGAGAGTGGGAAACAATGTGCATTGGATGTCAGAAGGGTATTAATAGTAACATGTGGAAGGAGTTTGATGAAGATGAGGTGCTTTCAGACACCTGCGGTGATTTCCAAATTTGTAGATAACCCAACTGCAAGACCCTGTTGGGGAGAATGTGGAATGGTTGGCGACCACTCGCACATTTTTTGGGATTGCCCAATGATGCTTCCATTTTGGAAGGGGGTAGAAAGCGAGATAGATAAAGTCCTGGGAATCGATTTACTATTCACCCCGAGTCAGTTTCTTCTCGATTTAACTCCTGAAGACGTACACCAGAGACCAAAAGCGCCTGTTACATAAACTCTTGATGGCTGCTAGGAAAATGGTGAGGATAAAATGGATGAATCGCAGCCACCTACAGTGGCACAGTGGCAACAGAAGTTGGGGGAGGTGTATGGGATGGAGGCTTTAACTGCTCAACTACAACTGAGGTCTGATATCTTTTTGAGGAGGTGGGTACCTACAGCCAGATCCCTCTCTCACCGAGGGGAAGCCCAGCTTGTGCTGTAATGTCCTAGCCTGACTGTCCATTTATTTATTCACTTGTTTTTCATTCATTAGCATTATTCAGCGTCTGGACCCTACTGATTGTCTTTTTTTTTCTTCTCGCCCTGTCATACATACTCTGTGATGTTGTCAAAGAATGTTCTGTTCTGTGATGTGTTTCTCCATGTTTAATAAAAATAAAGAATAAAGTTAAAAAAAAGAAACCTCACCAGGAACACTTTAGGAACCTCTAAACAAAGACGGGGGAGCATTTCTTTTTAGAAGAATAACTCAGGTCAGTTCTCCTGGGGGGGGCTTTGGCTGCCCGGCGCTGGCCAGTGGCTGCCCCGCGGCACCTCAGAGACCAGGTCGACAACAAAGTGTGATTTATGTGACAACAGAGAATCTTCACCTTCTTCTTATTCGCAGTCAAACGGCAGAAAGTCGCCTGAACTCACAAAATGTTTCTTGCTGAGGGGTACGAGCCAGAGACCCACCTGTTCCTCAGGCTGACTGAGAACGAAGGAGGACAGACTCATAGTCTGAGTCACTTCCTGCCCATGGTAATTCAGTTTCAGGGCTACGGTTGGTCTGATGGCCGGATCAAATACAGCGTCCTCAAGAGATTCACTGGGAGAAGCCAAGTTTTGAGGGCACTGATGTCCATCAGCAGAGGACTTATCAGAGCTCAGAGACAGTGTGTGGATGTTCCTGTTCAGCTGAAGGTTTCAGCAGCTTTGAGGACAAACCGTCAGCGAAAGCCCTGAAAAACAAACAGCGTCTGTCTGAGTTTTCAGGGGCGTTGAGACGTTGCCATGGCTCCAGCCTGACACGTCCTGAAGACTTCCAGTAAACAGTGAATTTAACAGAAGTGAAAGGGAAAGCTGGTGGCGTGCTGAATCACAGGAACTTCCCACAAAGCCGAATCATGTTCCAACAAGCTCCAGAGCTGAAGTGAAGAAATAGAAATCTTTAATAAAAGCACACAGTGAGAAACTGGACACATTCAACTCACGAGGCAAGAAATCCAGCAGATAATTCAACATCAGCACAAATAGCAACAATATGAAAACTGGGAGACACAAAAACTGAAAGTTCAAAACATTTTTGACCTCCTTCTGGTCATTTAAAGTTCCTGAATGGTCACGGTGGGCCGTTTTCACGCTGAGGCCAAAGCTTTGACTCGAGCGACATTGTTTGTCCTCAGTTTGGACTGGCAGGCAGAGTTAAAGGGACAGTTGAACTGGAAGTCCGAGCTGCTAAAGACTCACCGATTCCACAAACACTGGTGAAAAATGAATGAACAGCAAAGCTGCAGCAGGCTGTTCACGAAGTTTAGCCACATTTTAGCTTGTGTTAGCCACATGCTCGGACATGGTAGTCAACGGTTGGAGTGTTATAGAAAAAAACTTGCTCCATATTTGGGTATTTGGAGGTGGATTATGGAGTATGAAAGCTATGTTAGCATGTGAAAGCCCCATTTTGTGAAGAGGCAGTCACATTTTGGGGCATGGTGGGCAGGTGGTAGTTACATGTTGGGCCTTAGTAGCAACTGGCATTGGTGTAGAGCTACATACTGGGATACTGGATGGTGGTACTCACATGCTGGAACATGGTATCCACATAGGGGGATATCAACAACATATGAGGATGTTGTAGCCACCTATGAGGATGTGGTTGCAACAAAACTTTAGACTTTAGAAGTGGAAAGCACATGTTGCACATCAGCAGCCACAAGATGGGAGGTGGTAGCCACACGTTTGGACGTAGTAACCACATGTTAGCATATCAAAGCCACATGTCAGGACATGGCACCTACACATTAGGAAGTGGTAGCCACATATTGGAACATGAAACCCGCATGTTGGGATATCAAAGCAACATGTTAGAACATGGTAACCACATGTTGAACTTGGTGGCCACATGTTTGAAATTGTTAGCCACTTTTTGGGAAGTGGTAGCCCAGTGTTAGCCTCAGGCTGAGGGCGGAGCAGACTGGGGCAGCTGATAGAAGCCTTTCTTCCTGGATCTCCTCAGGTAGTCCAGGAGCAGAGTAGCGGCTGCTAGCCCAGCGGCAACACAGACAACTGGGATGATGACGACGCTGAGACTGGGAGGAAGGCTGGTACTTCTCTCTGCGTGAAACAGAGACAAAAACCAGAAAAAGCGTGTTTTTTACTGCACCAAATCTGTTTCCACACCCTTAAAAAATAAAAAACATTAGATTATCATCCTGAAATTAAATTTGGGGATTTGACTTGGACCGTTTTCACCGCGTAACTGGTCTGACTGACCTCTGACGCTGATGCTGAACACTTTGACCTGGTATCCGAGATTGTTGGTCACGTTGACCTGGTAAAGCCCAGAGTCTCTAGCTGTGACGTTGACCAATAGGAAGGTGCCGTTGGGGGAATATAGCTCCATCCCATTGGTCAGCTTCTTCAGGACCACGGCTGATGGCGGGAAGCTGATAGTTTGGCAGCAGACGGTGACATTTTGTCCCTCCTGGACCACCGCAGACGGCAGGACGAGGACTGTGGTGTTCCTTGGAGGAGCTGCTCCACAAGAAACCAGATAAAAACAGAGAATGGTAACATGATTTTTTAATTTCAAATATTTTTATTTGGATTGTTCGGACAAATAGGTAAATGGTGAGCACAGAGTAAACGGTAGATCCTTATTTGACAAAAGAAAAGAAAACAAAGCAAAACAAGACAATAAGTGCACTGTTTAACACAAACAATGAACCATCCTGCACATAACACCCCCCCACCCCCCCTTGCAGTACTGAGAATATCAGGCACAGTTCTAGAGGTTAACTTACGGCATCGGCAGGCAGTAAATGTTTATGCCAAAACCAAACCAGTCCCAAGTTCATGTTGTTTGAAAATATGATAAAATGGATCCCATACTTTATAGAACTTTTTTCCGAGCTGCGAATGGAGAAGCGCAGCATCTCTAACTTGAGACGGGACATTATGTCCTGGAGCCACTGGCTCAGCGTGGGCGGGGCAGCACCCCTCCATTTAAGCAGAATAGTGCGCTTCGCCAAAAGCAAGGCAAAAGCGGCCATGTGTTGCTCACTAGATGTCAAATGTGGGCCACCATTGAGTTCAAGTGGAGAGTGACGACACGATGCTTGTGAAAACAGCTGACAGCTGCGTACGCTCCTCTGCTGGTCATTTCTGGAGGTCCGTGACAACTGAACCGTGTTTTATCACAAAATTCACAAGATATCCCTGCTCGCTGTGAAGAGTCCTACAAACCTGATCCCTCAAACAGCATCTGGATTGACAAAGAATTAGCCGTTCTTAGTGGAGATGCTAACAGGGTTAGCTGGTCCAAGCGCTGACCCTGGAGCAGCTGTCAGCGGCCAGCAGTCAGATTCATGTGCTCAGACGTACTTTAAAGGACTTGTCTTGACCGAGCAGACACAGAAACAGCGCCGTTCACGCTGATGCTCATTATGTGTTTTGATGTATTTGTGGGATTTATTTCAAGGAAAAAACAACGGAATAAAAACAAGCTGTGATGTTAAAACGTGAAATAGTTTCGTATTTTATATTCGACTGCAGAATGGGCTCCTGAAGTGTCCGACACGACTCAGCAGTGGAGTCAGAGTTTATTTCTGTCCAGCATCATGTGACGGAGCGAGAGGTCGAGTCCTCAGATAACAGCCGTCAAACACAAAGAAGACGAAGAACTGAAGGTTGAGCAGACGTGAAGGAGGACTGTAAACATTTGGAAATCTCTGACCCACAAAGAACAGATACTCCACATGAAGTGCTGCAGCTCTAGTTTTCTGTCTCATAGAAAAGATGTGAACAGATAAAAATGATCTTTTTATGACTGTCTGCTTCCAGCAGTGAGCTTCACAGGCTTTGTGATGAAATTAAGTGAATGTATAATCACTTTAAAATAAGCCAAGTATCAAAGATAAGATATGACATATTTATGAAACAAAAACTGAAGTGATTCTAACTTGCAATTGTTTGATGAGGCTACAATTATTTTGGAAAGACAGTTAACAGTTTGTGAAACGGAGGAGGTCTAAGACGCCACCGATCAGCCGCTTGCAGCCAGTCCTGATCTCTGCCCAGGCAGCTTAGCGGCCATCGCCAGGACTCATGTGACCCTACTGAGTCACATGATGCCGGGCGGAGCTATGATCCTGCTAGAGGACAAATGCGGGACTCCCCACCAGTCAGTGAGAACTGAAGAATCCTTTTGGATGAGAAACAAAACGTCTTGTAGTCCAGTTTCCTTTGGAAACACTCAGAACGGCTACGACCGGGACGCACTGCTCAGTGTCAGCTGACAGCTAACGGCTTGTTCCACCTCCAATCTACACAAAACAGGCCAAAACACACACTGACGTCCTTGATGTTGGGCTAATTTAACAGGTTATTTGATCCACAGCACCTTCTTATAAGAAATCCTCACAGAGGACGAGGTCTGGAGGGACGCTGGGGGGGGCTCAAACTTAGAGGAGCGATGCTGCTGTTGTCACTGTTTTCATCTAACTAACTGAATGTTTCTCTACTTTCTATTTAAAAACTGTTCATTTCACTTCCTTTGTCTTATTGATTTACTGATTGTGTATGCTCATTTTTTAGTTCATAAAAAACTCAGCATAGAAATTCAGTTTGTTTGTGTTTTGTTAGTAACTACAAAGTTTTTGAAAATAAAAATACAAGCAGACCTCTGACAGTGATGGAGCTGGTGACCAGTTGGGATCCAAACTGGTTGGAGGCTTCACACTGGTAGTGGGCGGAGTCTTCCAGCAGGATGGAGGAGAGGCTGAAGGACAGGGTGGAGGAGGAGGAGGGGTCGGTCCTATGAAGCTCCGCCCCCTCCTTCCTCAGCACCAGTGTGGTGGGCGGAGCTCCATCTGAGCGGCAGGTAACCGTAACCTGCTGACCCTCCACCACCTCCTCACCTGGACTCACTGAGAGGGAGGTTCTCCTCGGAGCATCTGAAACACAAACAGACAGAGACTGAGATCAACAAAACCTGAATCTGAGAACAAGGAAACCCGGTTTAGAAAGAGAAGATTCAGCTTCAGCTCAAACACAGAGACTCCGTCTGACCTAGAAACCGAAGCTGGTCAACAGGGAGCTCGAAGGAATGCTGCGGTGGTCTGGTGTGTTTCTGCTGCTTTGCAGTGTTTGTGAGCGAGCCCAAAGCACATGGGTTCAGTTTTGAGAGTTAAAGGAGAGTTTATTAAGTCTGAACCATGTGGAAACCGTGTCCACGTCCTCCGTTAGAGGCCGCTGACACTCCTCACTGAGCATTGAAGGACTGTGTCATCTGCATACATGATCATTCTGCACCTCATCAGCTGAGCTGGGAGTTCATTCATTCAGTGAGGGTCTGAAATCAAAAGTCGGGCTGCGCCCTCACAAATCTGCAGGTGACACCATGTCTAACATGACCTCACTTACCTTCAAATCCTACTCTCACCCAAGCAAAGAGCAGACCCTTGGTGGCTTGACCCAGACTTCATACGTATCTATGTTGTCTCTGCTCAAGTTAAACTTCCTGTGGCCGGCAGGTTCACCTGAGTTCAGCGGTCCACTCAGTGGTCCAACAATCAGCACTGTGTAACTGGTTCTACTACTCTTACAAATATCCACTGGTTTGAAACCCCATTGTGTGAGAAACTCAAGTCAAGCTTTTGTAGTTGGACTTCTGTGCCGTACAGTCTGACGAGCAGCCTGCAGGAACCTGAAGCCACTCGTCTAAAAACAACCGGACTGGTCTGCAAGAGAACAAACTGGTTTCATGTGTTTTAAAACATAAAGCAGGACTCCCTGTGCGTGGATTATCCTACTGGAATAAACTAAACGATCTACACAGGCTTTGAAAAGAAAGTGTGTCACAAGGTCAACACCTCCAGCAGCTGCTTGACGATAAAGTCTTCAATGAAAAGGCTTTTATTTCCTCACTCACAGTGGACCTGCAGGGGGATGCTGGTCCTCCTAGACCTCCATACGTCTCCGTCCTCCGTCAGCAGCTCAGCTCTGCAGGTCAGAACCTGCTGATCCTCCTCCACCCGGTGCCGAAGAACAGACGAGATGTTCTGCGGGGAACCGGAGAACCTGAACGACTCTGACATCAACACTGTGCTCCCAGATAGCCACTGGATCCTCATTTGATTGGCTGAAAAGACATTGCTGACATCACAGCGAAGGGATGCCTCCTGGCTCAGCAGGATGGGACCAGGATCCTCCAGAACTGGATCAGATGGAAATGCTGCAGGGAAGAAAAAGACAGAGGACACACAAACGTTTACATGTAGAGGACATTTCAGGACTGTTGAAGGACCAAAGAAAAAGGTTTCATCTGCAGCCCTGAGTTCATTCCTTTAGTTTGACTTCATTTCTAGGAGGACTGACCTGCAGAGACTAGAATCCTGACTGTCCTGACCCCCCACTATCTGAAACTGCTGAGATCTTTAATGAGGTTTTTAGTCAAGTCTCCATTAACCTTCCAAAGACCAAGAGAGATTCGGCTCACCAGACAAGAACATCAACATCAAATGATTGTGCAGAACTCCAGATTAAAGATGGAGATGATGTTCTGCACATTCATCCACCACCTCCACCTTCTTACTGTCCATCTGTCCACTTATGGGACACGCTGCTGCCTGTGTTGACACTGGCAGTGGCCATAAACCATCCTACCAGCACCGTCTGTAATCGGACTGTTCGATCAAACATTGGATCTGTTTTAATTCAAACCGACTATTAGCTCAACAGAGTGTTTGAAGCAGTTTGCCTTGTTGCCAGCTGAGGGCGCTCTTAAAATCCAACAGTAAAGAAGGAGGACGTAGCGAGCTGATCAGGTAAGCAGGAAGAATTTTGGGTTCTAAATGATGAACAAAGGTCAGACTGTGACTTTGGAAAAAACAGCCGTTCAGTTGTGTCTGAACGAATGTTCGAACTATTTGTGCGTTCGGATAAATCGACAGTTAAAACGATCGATCACAGAGACGACAGGAAGAGAAGAAGACAGTTTTAGTCCGGAACAGACAGAAAAGTGGACGACTGTTCTTCTTCCTTTCCTGCTGTTATGTGATAAAGTCTGAAAAAGGCCGATGTTCCTGCCAGAAGGAGATCAAACTGATCCCGAGTCAGAGGGTTCTGGAAGCTGTCGGCAGGCTGGTGAGACGGGCTGATCCTCCTGTTTGTTCCTGTCTCTGTGGGGGAGGACTTCACGCTGTCTGAGCGGAGGAGGTCAGGGGGTCTGTGTGGAGGTATTTGGCTTCCTCCTCCTCTGCTGTGTCACTTCCTGTCTGTCAAAGCGTTGGAGTTTGTCCTCCTCAGCTAAGATGAAAGACAGATGTTTCAGCTCTCTGGAACAACAGCGTGAAGCTTTCTGACCTCTGACCTCTCTCCTCTGACTGCCAGTAAGAATCTGTCCAAACACAGCAGCTCTGACCGAAGTCCAGGACGCGGACTGACTCTGAGCCCCCACTCAGGCCTGCAGGAATGTCTCAGTATCAGCTTTAATCTGACGGTTCACTTCTGGATGGTTTCAAACACAAACAGACGCGTTCAGAGTCTGCAGAGACGTGAAACCAGACCTGCTCCGGGCGTCGATCCACATTCAGAGGTCGGACTGTTGATCTCAGCTCTGGACCAGAACCTCACGACTCCCCCACAAACCCAACTCCAATACAATGGATCAATATTGATGAATGGATGTGGTTTGTATAAAAATGATTCTCTACAGAAACATTTTTCAATGCAGAAAAATCTTTACATTAACGTAAAGTTTAATGTTTGATGAATGTTTGAAAAGTATTTCGACGACGTGAACCAGCTGCTGTTCTTCCTCTTTCTGAGTTCAGCTAACTGTGATCTGTGCTTTCTTGCATGATGATCAGATGAAATGAATAATTAATAAATGACTAATAAAAACTGACAGGCGTGAAAATGGAAACCGTTGGGGAACATGCAGCGAGCAGCGGCTGGCAGGTGCAGCCTTCGCCAAGCGTCCTGATTTAATGAGACCAATTAAAGTGAAATTCGTTTCATTTAACGCAGGATTTTGTCTCCTTTTTGTCTTTTGGTGATTTAGACTTGAAAAGTGTCTCACCTGTTTTCAGTTTTCTCGTCCACCGTACCAAGGTGATAGTGGCTATTAATGATGAAATGAGGACCTGATCTCAGGTGTGTCAGGTGTATCAGGTGTGTCAGACTCACAGAAGACGTGGACCTGGCTTTTTCCGGTCCTGATGACAGAGTCACACTCGGCCTCACAGCTGTACCCTCCCTGATCCTCCAAGCCCAGGTCCTGTAGGTGGAGCAGCGACAGTCCGTCCTGGTGCTGCGTCCTCTGGAGGACGGTCTGGTCCTGGACTGTCCTCCTCCAGGTGAGGGTGGGAGGGTGGAGACACCCGGAGGTTCTGCAGGTCAGGACCAGACCTGAACCCTGCTCTGCTGCTGAGACCAGAGGACTGAGCTCCACCTGTAGAGGGTGAGCTGAAAGAAGAGGTTCAGACGATGAAGACGAGCTTCAGACTGAAGCACCATTAAAGTCCCCCTCAGTCCTTCATCAGAGGCTCCCTCAGATCTTCAGATCTGCTGCACAACATGACAGGTGTGCATCTGACAGTGAAGGCTTCACCATCATCGTCATCATCACCACTGTGTTTCTGCAGAATGTTAGAAGCTGTGAAACGAAGGTCAGATGGGATCATTTCACACCGCCGAGCTTCGTCTCTGTGACTCAGAATCACACGAGCTTCAAGCTGAACAGCAGACGACAGCGAAGAAGACTGAGCTGAGTGTTAAACAGTCCTCATCGTCATCATCATCATCATCATCATCATCGTCGTCATCATCATCAGTTTCATGAATTTTGGAATCATATTTTGCACATGAAAATCTTTGGTAAGTTTCCTTTAGTCACATAAAGTGAAGCTATTTTCAGCCCATCACTGTTAGAAAACTACCATCATCATCATCATCATCATCATCATCAGAGTTTCCATAGAAACCTGAGAGTGTCACATCCAAACAAAACCGTGTGAAACTCGAGGTTCTGCTCAGAAAAGGATGAAAGTGTGAAATAAAAAAATACAAGCAGACCTCTGACAGTGACCGAGCTGGTGACCAGCTGGGATCCAAACTGGTTGGAGGCTTCACACTGGTAGTGGGCGGAGTCTTCCAGCAGAGCAGGGGAGAGGCTGAAGGATAGGATGAAGGAGGAGGCGGGGTCAAGGGCGGGGTCAGTCCTCTGAAGCTCCACCCCCTCCTTCCTCAGCACCAGCGTGGTGGGTGGAGCTCCCTCAGAGCGGCAGGTGACTGTAACCTGCTGACCCTCCAACACCTCCTCACCTGGACTCACTGAGAGGGAGGTGTTGGTAGGTGGAGCTGTGGGAGGGGCAGACAGGTGTGTCAGAGCTGGTGATAGGTAAACAAGGAGGAGACGCCAAGGAGACAACAAAGAGACACAGAGACAATAAGGAGACAACAAACAACACTTTGCTAAACGGCCGAACAGTTTGATTTCCTACGAGCCCTAAATGAGACATGTGACCTTTGGACAGAAGCAGGTACAGGTGTGGCAGACCTTCATCGTGCAGGACCTCCATCATACCGGACCCTGGTCCTGAAGTAAGTAACGAGGTGAAACAGTTGCAGTTCACCTCGTCATGTCCTGTCCACCCCACCCACCACCATGTGTGGACTTTCTTGCTCTTTATGCGTCACCTGACTTCTTCCTTTTCTCCCATCATAACTGCTGCAGCCACTAGAGGTCGCCGCCTAACTAATCTAAATATAACCTGCTCGCACTGACGATCTGAACGCTCAATGTTCTGGTGAGGACGGACTGAAAAGGGGACAAAGAGACAACAAGGAGGCAGAAAGGGGACAAAAAGGGTTTAACAAAAAGACAACAAGGACATGACAAAAGGCAACAAAGAGACAACAGGAAACATGAGTAACACTGAAATACAGCAGCTCTGAATCACTTCTACTGTCCAGCTGCTGAAGTCACTGTGACGGTGTGTATTAGTACTACTGACACTGGTATTACTACTGATACTACTGTGGACACTACTGCTTTCCACTCAAGCCCTTCAGGAGTTGGTCGTATGTACAGTGAACAGACAGCGTGGTGCCTTGCTCAGCGGCAGCCCGGCAGCCTCCTGAGGTTTTAAAGGAACAGGAGCTTCAGTCTCACCGTGAACGGTGACCTCCACGCCGGCGGTCTGGTTGCCTTCGGTGTTTCGGGCCTCGCAGTCGTACCGTCCAGCCTCAGATAGATTCACCGCCGTGAACACCAGCTGACGGCCTGGACCCCGTGGCGCAGACCGACCAGACGGCGTCCTGAAGCTCCAGGTGATGATCGGCTCGGGGTTTCCTTCCGCAGAACAGGTGAGAGTGAGCGGAGAGCCGGCCATCACGATCACGGAGTCTGGTGTCACCGTGACAACAGGAGCATCTAAAGAGGAGAGGAGGATCAGAGGGACGGACGAGGGGTTCCAGACGCACCTCAACATCCATTCAGACACTTTTAATAAAATGAACTTTAGGACGTTTAACACCTTCTAAGATACCCAGGACGCTCTGACGGTCAACATGGGAAATAACAGGTCAGGACCAGTCCACTCCCTGTTCTCATAGACACTGTTAGTTAGTCCAGCTGGAGCTCCTCCAGGCAGAAACAATAAAGAGACAAAGAAAGGCGGCAAGGAAACAGTAAGAGGACAATCAAGAGACAATTAAGAGAGACAAAAGAGACGTCACAGAGACAGTTAGAGACATGAGAAACATCAGCTCATCACTGCATCACTCTGCTTCTGGGAAGAACTTTCTCCTCAACGCCAACAGAAGAAAACAGAAGAAAACAAGGAGGACACGTTTACAGGAAGTCCACAAACTCTGAGAAGAGAGGAAACAACTGTGACTCCCAGGGTGCATTTCACTGACAAATAGCCAATCACTGCACCTCGTGTCGTGAGCTCCACTAACAGCTGAAAGTGCAGAAATTTGTTGAGTGTGAAAATTCACGAGGATCTGCAGGTCAAAGAAAAGTAAGATACAGTTTTTACGTCCACGAAGAAGAAGAAGAAGAAGAAGAAGAAGAAGAAGAAGAAGAAGAGGGACGAGCAGCAAACATGGAGGACGGCACGACGGCAGTCAAGGTGATCGATCGATTGATCACCTTTGTCAGCTGAACAAGACTGGCAAGTGAGGACAACATAACGTAACAAACACAAACAGAAGCAAACGGAAACAGACACAAACAAACAAACACAAAAAACAAACAAATGGAAACAAACACAAACAAACACAAAAAACAAACAAATGGAAACAAACACAAACAAACGGAAACAAACACAAACAAACACAAAAAAACAGAAACAAACACAAACAAACGGAAACAAAGAGAAATAAACAGAAAAAAATGGAAACAAACAGAAACAAACAAACGGAAACAAACAAAAGAAATAAAACACAAACACAAAAAAGCCCAGAAACAAACGGAAACAAACAGAAACAAAAGAGATCAAATTTATGATGATTTATGCGAGCCGATCAGGAGCAATGAGACGACCTCAGACCTGGACCCCGGCCTGGACTCTGTGGTCTGAACTGAAGTCAGACTCAGGAGGAACTCTGTCGTCTCATCTGCCCGATCCGGCAGTTCAGGATTAGGCTACGGGACTCACAGAGCGGGTTTAGGGGGACGGTGGTCTCTCTGATCCCGTCCTCAGCCGGCAGGTCCCGCAGGTCCAGTGTGGCTCTGCAGCTGATGTTTCCTCCTGAGTCCTGGTTCAGAGGGGTGAATCTGTACTCAGACAGGACCGAGCTGGACCCGGGATCCCCCGCAGTGCTCTGCAGGACAGTGTCTCCTCTGAGCCAGGTGAGGGTCAGCAGCTCTGAGGGGTAAACATCAGACACCTGGCAGGTCAGGCTGGACTCCGCCCCCAGCCTCAGGTGGTCCTGCCCTCTGATCACAGGGGCTGATGGGAAGGCTGGACCCACAGAGACACAGAGGACAGTAAGTGGTCCACAGAGGACAGACTGAAAAACTGAAGAGACCAGAATCATGGTCGGATCAGAGCTGAACTGACCAATCAGAGAGCACTTAGCTGATGACTCAGCGGCCTTCAAACCTCATCCTCGTGAACACACCAGGTGTCAGAGGTGTGTGTGTGTGTGTGTGTGTGTGTGTGTGTGTGTGTGTGTGTGTGTGTGTGTGTGTGTGTGTGTGTGTGTGTGTGTGTGTGTGTGTGTGTGTGTGTGTGCACTCACAGTAAACCTGCACTGTGGTCTTCATCTGACTATTTTCTCCTCCACAGACGACTTTACACAGCAGCGCTCCTTCATGCTCCGTCATCACAGGGTCAAAGGTCACTGTAGACTGAGTCCCGTTGGTGCTGACGGAGGCGGTCAGAGGTTTGTCCTCCAGCAGGGACCAGGACAGGCTCGGCTTCCCGGCACAGTCCTGAACCCGACACACCAGCTGATGGCGCTCCCCCAGTCTGAACAGAGGCCTGCGGGGAACCACGTCAACACGCAGGCCCTGAACGCACCGTGACGACATCAGCAGCACAGCTGTGAAGGTAAACAAGAACAACAGTGACTGAGCGTCATTCACACACACACCTCTGCAGGTGTCATGTTGTCACACCTGCGGGTGGTGCCATCATTCTGTTATCGCCCATTACTACACGCGTACGTCCCGATCATACGTGACACATATGGACGAACACAGGGCCTGATGTAACGGAACCCTTCAGCCAATCAGCACACAGCTGTCAGGTTATTGCGTGTTTTTGGGAGAAACCTGAATGACTGCTGGGGCCCAGAGCTGGGGGGGGCCCCGAAACCTGTCGGGGGCCGATGATGTCAGAGCTGCGATGATGATTGCCGGCGGTGGATGTTTTGATGACGAATCAGAGACGGTTCACGTTGAGTTCAAGTTGTTCTGAACGCAGTGTTTAATTCTACTGAGAATCAGATCAAATGTTCTACCATCAGAACGTTTCTCACACACACACACACACACACACACACACACACACACACACACACACACACACACACACACACACACACACACACACACACACAGGAACCAATGAGCCACAGACGCCAAGTTCAGACTTAGCAAATTGGACTTGGGAGTACAGTCTCTCCAGGACGGGAGGACGCAGGACCGTCATTCTGCAGTTGGGACAGCAGCGTACTTGATGACGTTAGCAGGACGACACATCTCCGAAAACTTTGGAGCAAATTTTAAACTACGTGCTATCGTGATGAATCGACCACAGATTTAAAGTTTTAACGTCCACTTTCTCACATAAAATAATCTTCAAACCACGTTCCGTACTACTGAAACAGCAGTATTTCCAAACTTGTAACTTATAGTTGTGAGTCCTCTCCTCCAGCATTGTTGCGACGAAATGCATTCTGGGATACGTGGTTCACCATCCGATGCATCCTCGATAAAGTGGGAGGGGCGAGAACACATCCGGGTATTTGAGTGTACTTGTCGAGATGCAGACTTGAGAATTGGAACCGTACTTGGACTCAGAGTGATGACGTTCCTCAAGAACACGAGAACACAAGAACAGAGAAGAACGCACACTGAGAAACGGCTCAAACGTGAGATTTAATGATGAAGAAAACAGAATAAAAACAGATGATGACCAAACCAGCAGCCAATCAGCACTGAGTACAACAATGGAACCATCAGAACCAACAGAACCAACAGAACCAACATGCAGAGTTGGACACGCCATGCTTTGTGAAGTTATTTCCTCCACTGGCGCCCGACCCAGTTCTCTTTGTCCCCATTGGTCAGGTGGTCTTCTGGCATGTTTTTAGTGGCTTCTTTAAGGAGGAAACCTCAGGTGAGCACGGGGAGAACTCCACACAGAAAGGTCCCTTTTCCTCGAGCAGCAGCACTGAAGGCACCAGCGCCCACAGCGGGAATCGAACCCGGGACCTTCTAGCTGTGAGGCGACAGTGTAACCGCCGTGCCACCATTGATTGATTGGTCTAATGATGTTGATTGATTGGTCTAATGACGTTGATTGATCGGTTTAACGATTGATTGGTTTAACCTGCAGCAGAACAAATGTGACGTTTGAATCAATAAAAACTCAGAGACACTAAAACAAAAACAAACGAGCTCACAGTCTGTAAACCTCTGGGTCGAGACCCTCATGGTCACCTGATGTTAAGAAATGTGATCAGCTGATATCAGACACACACACACACACACACAGATAGAGACAGACACACACACACACACACACACACACACACACACAGACAGACAGACACACACACACACACACAGATAGAGACAGACACACACACACACACACACACACACACACACAGATAGACAGACACACACACACACACACACACACACACACAGACAGACACACACACACACACACACACACACAGATAGAGACAGACACACACACACACACACACACACACAGAGATAGAGACAGACACACACACACACACACACACAGACAGACAGACACACACACACACACACACACACACACACAGACAGACAGACAGACAGACACACACACACACACACACACACACACACACACACACACACACACACACACACACAGACAGACACACACACACACTCAGTCGCATTAGATAAAAATCTCACCTGAGAGCAGCTGAGTGCAGACAGACAGCAGAGACATGGACGCTCCTCAGAGGCTCAGACACGGAGGTGAACGGATGAACGGAGGAAAGGGTGAACGGATGAACGGATGAACGGAGGAAAGGGTGAACGGATGAGGAGCAGAGCAGCGTCTCCTTTGTTTCAGGATCCGTTGGACACATCAAACAGTCGATCTGTGAAGCCTCCTCTGCTCCTCTCAGCCTTTATGTCTGCGCCTCCTCCTCCATCTGTCCGTCCGTCTGTCTGCGGCTCTCTGCAGACCACAGCGCCCCCCGCAGGTCCGGATCTCAAACTGCACTCAAACTCTTTCGTCGTTTCTTTGCTTCCTTCTCTTTCAATTTCTTCTTCCAGAAAATAATGATGCTGTTCATTCTTCCGCCAGGAACACAATGAAAACACTGAACAGCCGTCCACCAAGCAGGAGGTCTGTGCTTCGACCCCGACCTCGGCAGTCCACATGCTGAAGTACCTTTGGGAGATACTGAACCCCAAAACTGCCCCGACGCTGCGCCATCGGTGTGAGAGGATGAGCACGTGAATGTGTGAACAGACTCCAGTTGTAAAAACGTCCATAAAAACATTCATCAATAAATATTTGCGGTTGAGCTTTGATCAATGAAACCGACGGTAGAAAAAATAGATAGTTTCGTGTCAACTGATTGGATTATTATTGATTATGGATCATTTTTTACTCTTAACCTTAAAGATCGTTTGACCTCTGATTGATTGATTGTCTGTGTGTGATGAGTCGCTGCTGGATGACGTGGAGTCACATGACCAGTCACTTCCACTGTCTGAACTCCACCAGGTGTGACCTTTGACCTCTGAATGAAAACGTGTCAGCAGACTGAACCAGCTGATTCATAATCTATCAGAATGATCAGAACATCCGTCCTCCAGTGCTCTCATTCTGACGTCTCGGTGGACTCACCTGTCGACCTCACCTGTCGATTCATTGATCAGCTGATCGAGTCATTGATTCACTGTCCGACCCGTCGTTTTAGGATCTGTTGTGTCGTTCCATCTTTTGCTTCTGTCACATTCGAAACTCTTTGTGTTCTTTGTGTAAAACCTTCATCAGAACAGTGCAGTGAAGTAGCTCAAAGTACCTCAAAGTACCTCGCACTTGTACTTGTACTGGATCGTACTGACAGATGAAAACAGGAAACTTCATTCAAAGAATAATTCTTTTATTTTCTAACTGTTCTCTGAACAAAATACTTCAATAGGACATAAAAGACACGATGAGGACATTCAGCAGTGAAGCAGCAGATATTCATTCATTCGTCTTCATCGATCTGGATCATTTCAAAATAAAAGCACTTCAGTGACTGTGAGCCTGAGCAGAAGACACTTCAGAATAAAACCAGCAGCCTCTGAGTCATGTGACCTCCAGCGCACGGACACACGCGCGCACACACACTCAGCTGTGATCCCCTGAGTTCGTCCCACCTTCTTCCTCCTCCTCCTCCTCTTCTTCTCTGATTATTATTGCTGTCGTCTCATCACTGTCTGCTGAACTGAGCAGTGACAGGAAGTAAACACTGTAACCATGAGGACGGAGTCGTTGTCAGCTGATCCTTCACTTTATCAAAACGCTCCTCTTTAAAACAAAAATATTTCTTCTGTCACAAATAAGATTATAAAATCTGTCTTCATTATGGACATGTCTCCTCGTTGGACTTCATATTTACACTCCGTCCACGCTGAGCTCAGCTCCTGCTGCTTCATCGGCTTCCCTTTGAGCTCCACGCAGGGGGTTGTGGGTAATGAGTCCTCAGGCCAGATGTGTAGTTCTAGTACTGGACGTACTCAGACTGAAGAGACTGAAAGACACATGAAGACACATGAAGACACATGAAGCAGAGCTCAGACAGGATGTCAGGTCACATGACGAGCTTCATTGCTCTGACCAGCAGGGGGCGCTACAGACGGCGAGGCGCACAGACGCTGGCAGCATGCTGTCAATGAGCGGGCATGTGCACTTCAACACATCTGATTGGCTGATGCTGAGGGTCTACGCAGGAAGATTTATATGTAATCTATATTTAGATGGGGGGGGGTTCATCCTAACTGCACACTGCTGCAACAACCAATGAGGCGCGAGGAGAAACTCCAACACCAATCAATGAGTTCATCTACACTGGACCACATTCACAAAACCCTCAGCCCCCAAACCAGGACCCCAGCCTCAGACCCTGACCCTCAGACCCTGACCCCCAGCCTGAGACCTGAGACCCTCAGACCCCCAGCCCCCAGAAAACTGTGCAGGTGAGAGGAGGAAGCAGGTGAGTGTGACTGAAGTGAGTTCAGGTTTGTGACGGACTCAGAGCAGCTTCATCACAGTGAGTGAAGTTTCACCTCAGACACGTTTGAAGCTTCATCTCAACGTTCAGAGTCATGATGACCAGGTGTGCGGACACCTGGTCATGTGACCTCTGTGAGGTGAGAGTTAAAGGCCTGAAGTCAGAAACACACCAGCAGCCTCATAATGTGACCCAGGTTTGTCCTCAGTTCGAGCGTTCGGAAAGGTGAGCAGAGCTCCCCGTTTGTCTTTACGCTATGCTAAGCTAACAGCTGCTAGCGTAGCTTCATATTTAGCATTGAGACATGAAAGTCGAATCAACGTGAGACACTGAAGTATCATGATTTGGATTCACTGAAGACGTTTGAAGTCAGTCGTCTTCAGCTGCTTCAGTGTGTTCATGATGTCAGACCAGACAGAACCAATCAGCAGAGAGGGCCCAGCTGAGCTGCTGCAGTGTCAGAGGACTTACAGGTATGGAGCGACTCAGGTAGCGTCCCGACGGGCCTTTCAGAGCACCGTAGGGCCCCGGGCCCCTGAGCGGGCTGAAGCCCTGAGGCCCCGGCCTGCCGCTGAGGACGAAGCTGGAGCTTTTCGCTGCGGGGGGCGCCGCGGAGCCGCCGTACAGACCGCTGTTGTTGTTGTTGACCTCGTGCTGCACGCTGCGAGGGCCGTTACCATAACGACAAAGAGAGGGCGGGGCCAGAGAGGGGGAGGGGGGAGGAAGAGAGGAGTACGCGGCGTTTTTGTCCTCCTCCACGTCTGCAGAGTACAGATCACTGAGAGAGCTGGCCAAGCGAGAGCTGAGGACAGATCACAGTTAGATCAGGCCTAAACCTGACTGAGGTCAGCTCAACTGAGCTCTAAGTCAGGCCTAAACCTGACTTCATCCAGATTCAGCGTGGTGTGTGCTGAGGCGGACAGGAAGTGTGCTGAGGCGGACAGGAAGTGTGCTGAGGCGGACAGGAAGTGTGCTGAGGCGGACAGGAAGTGTGCTGAGGCAGACAGGAAGTGTGCTGAGGCGGACAGGAAGTGTGCTGAGGCGGACAGGAAGTGGGTGGTAACACTGACCTCCTGATGTTGGACGCTGAGGACGATGGACTTCTTCCAATCCTCTTGGCTGCAGCAGAAGCAGAGGATGCTGGGAACTTGGAGGACTTGAGGGGGGAAGAGGGGCCCTGACCTACACCCATTGACAATCTGATCACAGTGACACAAATCAATACATTTATTGGTTACTGTTTATCATCAGTCAACGAGCATCCAGCTGCACAAAGTGATGACGATGACGACTACGATGATGATGACGACGACGATGATGATGATGATACCTGAGCGGCTGTGAGGCTGACCTGCTGTGCATCTTCATCTCCTCCAGTCTGAAAGGAAACATGTCAGTCCGGATTTTTCTCTGAAGGACACCTGTGCTGTGACACCTCCATCACACCTCCATCACTCCATCACACCTCCATCACTCCATCGCACCTCCATCACAGCCCATCACTCCATCACACCTCCATCACTCCATCACACCTCCATCACACCTCCATCACACCTCCATCACTCCATCACAGCCCATCACTCCATCACTCCATCACACCTCCATCACTCCATCACACCTCCATCACAGCCCATCACTCCATCACACCTCCGTCACACCCCATCACAGCCCATCACTCCATCACAGCCCATCACTCCATCACTCCATCACACCTCCATCACTCCATCACAGCCCATCACTCCATCACAGCCCATCACTCCATCACTCCATCACACCTCCATCACTCCATCACAGCCCATCACTCCATCACACCTCCATCACACCCCCATTACTCCATCACACCTCCATCACACCCCATCACTCCATCACACCTCCATCACTCCATCACACCTCCATCACTCCATCACAGCCCATCACTCCATCACTCCATCACACCTCCATCACTCCATCACACCCCATCATTCCATCACACCTCCATCACTCCATCACACCTCCATCACTCCATCACACCTCCTTCACACCATCACACCTCCATCACTCCATCACACCTCCATCACTCCATCACAGCCCATCACTCCATCACTCCATCACATCTCCATCACTCCATCACACCCCCATCACTCCATCACACCCCATCACTCCATCACACCTCCATCACTCCATCACACCTCCTTCACACCATCACACCTCCATCACACCTCCATCACTCCATCACTCCATCACTCCATCACACCTCCATCACTCCATCACACCTCCATCACAGCCCATCACTCCATCACTCCATCACACCTCCATCACTCCATCACACCTCCATCACACCTCCATCACTCCATCACACCTCCGTCACACCCCATCACAGCCCATCACCCCATCACAGCCCATCACTCCATCACAGCCCATCACTCCATCACAGCATCACACCTCCATCACTCCATCACAGCCCATCACAGCCCATCACTCCATCACTCCATCACACCTCCATCACTCCATCACAGCCCATCACTCCATCACACCTCCATCACTCCAT
>NC_092059.1:381458-383958 GCF_039877785.1 Chaetodon trifascialis | reverse complement strand
AGGACTCAAACATGGAAAAGCTTTTCTTCAGACTGTAACATCTGTTACTCCTGTTTTAGACGTGCAGAATGACACAAACCTCATTCAGCTCTGCTGTCCTCACGAGACAGTACTGCAGGCACTTTGATAGTACTGCAGTACTTCAACAAGCTACTGCAAATACTGCAGGTGTCAGGACAGACTGAAGGAGCTGGAGGACAGAGCAGCTGGAGTGTGTGTCCTCATCAGCAGACAGTGTCACACTGCCCTCTGCTGGCAGCGTGAACAGCGTCACACTGCGCAGACAGACCAGAGTAGGGCTGGCCGGTAAAATGATAGCTATATGTCTCGCGATAGACGCGTCATCAATATCAATAAAAAATGTGTTCAATAAAACATTCGATAATTTTTTTTTCTTCGTCGGAAGAAACCTGAAGTTGCGAAGCGAGGTTGGTTGCATGAACAAAGGCACTCATAGGGACGTAATCGCTAATCAGTGAGAGAGACACGCTGACAGCCAATCATCTAACATTATCACGTTCGGTTGCGCCGTGTCGTTTGTCGTTTCGTCTGTCGTTTGCGTCGCGTTTGCTGCTCTGCGAGGAGTGAGATGACAAACAGAAAGCGAGCGCTGCAGCGAGCAAACAAATCGTCGATAAAACAGGGAAAGTCAGCTCAGTATGGAGTTTTTGGTAGTCAGACCAATGTGGTCTGTAACTTATGCAAGACTGTCGTCCCCACCAAGACCAGTAACACCACAAACTTATTGAACCAGCTTAGCCGCGCTCACTCTTTGGAGCGCAGCCGTATTCGCCAACGTCCGCCAACCGCAGCAGCACCGACAAGCAGCTGACCGCCATGCAGAGGTATCTGCTTCAGTGCCTGATGACAAATCATCTAAAAGGCACGAAGACGTAACGGAGGCAGCGGCATCTCATACAGCTAAAGACACGCTTCACTGAGCACTGAGGAGAAGCCAGCTTACAAACAGCTCTTATAATAAAAATATAACTGAACAGTTCATGTATGTTCAGAGGAAGAAGAGCGACTGAAGTTGTTCTTATGTCTAGGCTGGTTTTATAGTTCAGTCAGTGTTACTGTGCTGTCATCATGTTTGTTTGTTTGTTTCTGCTGTGTTTCCAAAACACTGCACATATCTGAAAACATTTTATTCAGCAGAAGGTGAATCAGTTTGTGAACTTTCTGCACGAAACCTGCAGAAAAAAAGTTCTCAGGTTTCTCTGTTTACATTTTTACACTTTGTTTACATTTATTATTTGAGTGTTTTCCATGGTTGTGTTGACGTTTCCTTTCTGCCTCGATAACTGAGGGATTATAATCAGAGGAAGGTTCAATTTAAAATAAAAATGTTTAAATTGAATGTATTTTTCTCCTGGTCCTTATTTTAAATATGTCATAAATAAATATCAATAAATATCAATAATTATCGATATCGACCGATATAAAACACTTATATCACAATAGAGTTTTCAGCCATATCGCCCAGCCCTAGACCAGACAAAAACACAGGAAGGACACAGAGGACAGGCCGGACGGGACACGCTCACCCTTGCAGTGGACTGCTACCGCTCCGTCCGTACTCTCACAGATGTGCAGGAAGCGGCGTGCGATGATGTCACTGGGCGTGCTGCCGTCTGAGAAGAAGAGGTCGTGGTGGTCGAAGCCGGCGTCGGCGAAGCGTTTGGAGTCGTAGATCTTCTTGTTGAGACGGACGACGGTGGTCACGTTGTGTTTCCTGAAGTACGGGAAGTACGATTCAGGGGCGTGGAGAGGGTAACCTGCAGGGGGCGGAGCAACTGCAGGTGTTACAAAGCCACCTCACAGCTCACACTGCTGAGCCTTAACCTCTGTCAAATGAGGACACAGTGCAGGACACGTCTCCACCTTCACTCACCGTTCTCCACTTTGGTTTTAGGATGAGGTCCACTGAAGGCCAGAAACTTCCCCGGGACGATCCAGTTCAGGTCTCCATTCTCCACCCGCTACACGCAGAGACACAGAGGGAGAGGGAGACAGAGAAAGACACAGAGACACAGAGACTGGCTGACAGACAGACAGACAGACCAACCGACAGACAGACAGACAGACAGACTGAGATACAGACAGACAGACAGACAGACAGACAGACCAACCGACAGACCGACAGACAGACAGACTGACTGACTGACGGACCGACGGCTCGCTCTGCTGCGGCGTTTACCTCGTAGTGTTCGTACTCGTCCACGTCGAAGGTCTCAAAGTCGAAGAAGCCGTGCTGCAGGGCCTGAAACACGAAGGCATCACACGCTTTAAGTGAAGGAGCTGGAAGTCATTCTGACAGACAGAGGACAAACTGATGAGACCAGAGGGACACAAAGACCGTCTCCAGTGTGAGTCTTTGATGGTCGACTGAGGACACACAGCAGACCACCACTGGACCACTGAATCCAGACTGATCCAGACCGGGTCCCACTGATCCAGAGTGTCACATCACACAGCCAATGTCAGCAGACATCCAGCC
>NC_092059.1:298958-378958 GCF_039877785.1 Chaetodon trifascialis | reverse complement strand
CATCCACCATTCCAATGAGGCTGCTCCTCTGCGGCCCAGGCACTTACCTGAAGGGCAGGTAGGAGGCGTTGGAACCAGAGATCAGAGCTCTGTAGGCTTCTTCTGGTGTTTTCTTCAGGTAGATCACCTGAGAGACACACAGATCAGCAGTGACTCAACATAAACATGGAAATCAAACATGTGAGACGCAGGGGTGAGGTGTGAAGAGACACGAACAAGCTTTTCAGTGTTGGGAAGGTGTTTCCACCTGGTTCCAAAAAGCTCCGCCCTCAGAGGACCCAGACTCTCAGCTGATTGGTTCTACCTGCACACCTGCTGACGTCAAACTTCACAATGATAGAATGCCGGTTAGAAAACTGATGAGTCTGCTGAAGCCATGTCCTCGTGTCCTTCATCAGGGGACAGGGTCAGACCTGAATCCAGACCTGCATCAGTTTAAGGTTTCAGCCTCCAGAATGTTCTGTGGCTCTGAGAGCCAATGAGAGCTCCAGAAACAATCAGCTGATTCCTGACACTTCCTCTGTAGGCTTGATGCTGAGTGTTTAGATGTGTGTGTGGGGAGTGTGTGTCTATCTTTACTCTGCTGTGATTGGATGTTAACACACCTGTTCTGGGACCATCGTAGGTCTTAGAACGTCGTTATGAGGAACTTCAGTTCTCTCCCAGCACAAGAGAAAGTCGGAGTGATGTAAGCGCACAGTGATTGGTCCAGGCATGGTACATGTTGACTGGACGAACACATGAGCCAATGCAGCACCGACGGCCACCTTTTAAAGACTCCGTAACACACCTGCCGCGTCGTAACGACGGGTTGTAACAGGAAGACGCTCAGAGGAACGCACCGATGGCGAGGTCGAGGCTTTACTGTTCCTTTAGGAACTTGTGGGGGACGTAAACAGGAAGTAATGCTGCCACACAGTTTGAAAACCTCCTCTTTAAACTCTCTGACCAATGGGAGCCCTGTGTACTGCTGAAACAGGAAGTGACGGTGATGACTCACAGCATAGCCTCCAATCAGCACGGCGGCGTTGGATCTCTTCCTCTGGTCGAAGCTGGTGTAGTGGACGATCCTCTTCCTGGTCAGCGTGAACGACTGCAGAGAAGAAGAAGAAGAAACACGGCACACGTGACTACAGGCGGAGCTACAGGTCAGAAAACCGTTCAACGAGCTGATGGACAACCAGTCCAACGCGTGACTGAAACCACAAGTCCCCGTCCCCGTCCCCGTCCCCCCTGAGCTGCACAGTGTCCATGGACTCAGCGGCTTCATCCACAGCCAGTCACCACAGACGCTGTGATCACAGCCACACACACACCGACGGCAGCAACAATGGCAACAACAACAATGGCAACAACAACAACAACGGCAACAACAACAACAGCTACAACAGCAACAACAGCAGCAACAACGGCAACAACAACAACAACAACAGCAACAACAGCAGCAGCAACAACAACAGCAGCAGCAACAACAGCTGGACGTCCAACTGACCAGAAATAAACACGAGAGACAACAAGCAGCTGGTGAGTCTCAGTGAACTGACACTGTGTGTGTGTGTGTGTGTGTGTGTGTGTGTGTGTGTGTGTGTGTGTGTGTGTGTGTGTGTGTGCGCGTGTGCGTGCGAAGCTGATCCCGCGAGTTGTTGGTGTGTGTGAACACTCCTTGTCTTCATCCTGGTGTGTGTGTGTGTGTGTGTGTGTGTGTGTGTGTGTGTGTGTGTGTGTGTGGCTTGTCTGGTGATGTGTTGAGGCCTCACACTGACCTCAGGTCAGCTGCTAGTGGGCTCAGGTGCTTTCCAGCTGCACAGGTACACACTCTAAAGCAAAGCATAAGCAGCAGGAGGATCATGGGAGTTAGACTGATCCCAAGATGGACATCCAGACCGTCCCGCTGGTCGCCATGACGAAAGACAACAGTCAACCAGAGGAATGTTGTCACCATGGCAACAAAAACAAAACACTGACAGCACATTTTATAGAGCGGACGAACCTCAGAGAGACAGGGTGAGAGGGTGAGGCCTCGGTGTGACAGGGTGAGGCCTCAGAGAGAGAGGCTGAAGCCTCGGTGTGACAGGGTGAGGCCTCGGTGTGACAGGGTGAGGCCTCAGAGAGAGAGGCTGAAGCCTCGGTGTGACAGGGTGACTGCTGTCATGGCAGGACTCGCCTGCTGCATTGTGGACATTCCTGTTGAGCAGAAACTCACCTTCAGCTTCTTGTTGAGTTTGCAGCAGTATCGGTACAACATGGCCAGATTCAGAGGACCAAAGTCTGCGTAGAAACTGGAGACACACAGAGGACACAGAGGACACACAGTTAAACTCGTGTTCAGACACACAGCTGTTGAAGTGATGAAGAAGTGATGATGAGCAGCAGAGAGTGAAAGTGTCAAAAATATTTTCTCTCCTCAAAGATTTGTCCCATCTCTGAGCAACCAGGACCAGGACCAGGACCAGGCCCAGGCCCAGGCCCAGGACCAGGCCCAGGACCAGGACCAGGACCAGGACCAGGACCAGGACCAGGACCAGGCCCAGGACCAGGACCAGGCCCAGGACCAGGACCAGGACCAGGACCAGGCCCAGGACCAGGACCAGGACCAGGACCAGGACCAGGACCAGGCTACAGACTGAACACTGGATAAACACTGAGCTTGGGGACGAGGTCAGTCGCGTGATCTGTTATTGTTGCTTCCATTCTTTCTCATCACGTCAGGCTGGAGGGTGCGATGCTGTCTGCGGTCTGCCCATCAGGAAGTTCAGGATTCAGTCACACAGGGCCTCGATGACGAGCTGGGGGGGGCGCAGTGGTCCTGAACGCCGCACTGAGTCCATGGACTGCACTCTCACACGTGTTCCTGTGGTCCAGGTGGGAGGCGGCCGGCGGAGGGCGAGGGTGGCGCCACCGTCCGTTGATCCGTGTGCAAACTGAGGCTCGAAGCTCTTCGTGGTGGTGGAGGTGAGCGCGGCTGTCGCTGTTCAGGTTGGGAGCGTGCGCGCGCGCGCGCGCGCACACACACACACACACACACACACACACACACACACACACACACACACACACACACACACACACACACACACACACAGCCTGTGCACAGTTCGCAGTACTGAGCGTTGGTTTCGTCCGTTGAGTCTGTGACTTACTTTTCGTAGAGGAACTCGTCGTCGGTGCAGAAGTAGTGAGTGTTGGCGGTGCTTTTGGGTTTGCTGCGTAACGTGGCGAAGTACAGCCGTTCTGTCAGACACAGAGACAGAAGGGGTTAAAAAAAGTCCAACCCTCTGCAGACTGACAGACCTCTGACAGAAACAGAATCTGATCCAACAGCAGGTTTTCATCTCCTTCATCGTCTCAGCGTCCTGACCACCAGTGGACATCAGGAGGACGAGGTCCGTCCAGCATGTGAGGAACAGCAGCCGTCGCTCAGCAGACCTGCTCCTCACAGCTGATTCACTGTCCAGAGTCTGCTCACTAAACTGGATCCCTAAACTGGTCCATCACAGCAGCCCAAATGTGATCAGCTTTGTAAAGTTTCCTAAACTTTTCTTAAGTTTCCTTTAATAAACTTAGATGAACTCTTTGTAAAGTTTCCTTTAATTAACTTAAATAAAGTCTTTTTTAAGTTTCCTGTAACAGACTTAAACTTTCTTAAGTTTGCTTTAATAAACTTAAATTCTTTAACTTTCCTTTAATAAACTTAAACTCTTTCTTAAGTCACCTTTAATAAACTGCGCGGCTCCCAGCAGCTCGGAGTCCTCCGTCATCCTGAACAGGGCAGACAGGATCGGGGAGTGCCGGACTCCCTCCACCGTCATGGATTCGTCTAATTCCTGGCTTCTCTCAGCTTTACCAGCTAGCTTCACAAACTTTTGATTGCTAACAGCACGATTAGCCGTTAGCAGGCTAGCAATGGAGCTAGCGGGCGGGTGAGCGGAGTGTGTTACAAAGTTTAAAACTTTCTCCTCAGTTTCCCATCAGTCTCTGCGCCTGATCTTCGCTCACGGAGGAGTCTTCTCTACCGTTTCCGTTGTTTGGTTTTCCGTTTTTTCAGCGGTAAACATTCACGGATTAGCATGTTAGCTTGTTTACGTCGCGACTACTTGACGATGGTCCGTCAGTCTGAAACTCTGATTTACCAAATCCCTCCTTAAGACACGTTACCATAGCAATGAGAGCCGCGCCCATAGCAGCCACAGCCAATCACCGAACGGAACAGTCTGTGCTGCCTTCACGGTCTACTGGGAAACAACGGCAATGAGGCGTTCATGTACCGAGAGCAATAGAAAGGTTTTATGAAGGGCGGAAACAAAAGGAGTACATTTACTCTACGTGTACAGCAAAGTTCACGTTTCTACCAAAGATTCAAGCTTAAGGAGGCTCTGCGTATCTTATTTTCCTTTGTTTACACAGTACCGGCTGTCTTTGGAAGCTGTAGACATTAATGTAAAATGAGTCCTCCATGGCACGTCCTCCGTTTTAACCACGCCAGTATCTTTGTTAGTTGCTGTTATCATTTGATTAAAAAACATCATCTTTGTGACTCTGGGACTCAAACGTGATTTTAAAATAAGAACCAAGTTAATCACTGCTGGGCCTCATTAATTCAGTTCTTTTACTGGATGAACATGTTTCAAATTCATGTGATCAAATTCTTCTTTATTTCCAATAAGTTTCTCTCAGGATGTCGATTTCATATCGAAGATGAACAGAAGAACAAAAACTGATTGTTGGTATTTCAGATTTTCTTTTTTTTCATTGTGTCTTGTACATCACGTACAGATATGTATGAATCAGTATATATTATATTGTGTTTATATTTCCATTTCTTTTTACTCTCTTCCTGTATTTCTTAGCATTAAACGCTCATTTCACAAACTTAAATTGTTTATTTTGATGTTTTTTTCTCTATGATTTCATGAACTAACTTTTTGGGCACTTTTTGTGTCCTCTTAGTCTGAACATTGTCTCATCGCTCACACCAGGCTGGTAAATACAGGTGCTGGTCATAAAATTAGAATATTATGGAAAAGTTGATTTTTTTCAGTAATTACATTCAAAAAGCGAAACTTGTATAATGTATACATTCATTTCACACAGACCGACATATTTCAAGTATTTACTTCTTTTAATATTGATGATTATACCTGACAACTAATGAAAACCCCCAATTGAGTATCTCAGAAAATCAGAATATTGTGGAAAAGGTCAATATTGAAGATATCTGGTGCCACACTCTAATCAGCTAATTAACTCCAAACACCTGCAAAGGCCTTTAAGTGGTCTCTCGGTCTAGTTCTGTGAACTACACAATCATGGGGAAGACTGCTGACCTGACAGTTGTCCAAAAGACGATCATTGACACCTTGCACAAGGAGGGCAAGTCCCAAAAGGTCATTGCTAAAGAGGCTGGATGTTCACAGAGCTCTGTGTCCAAGCACATTAGTAGAAAGGCAAAGGGAAGGAAAAGATGTGGTAGAAAAAGTGTACAAGCAATAGGGATAACCGCACCCTGGAGAGGATAGTGAGACAAAACCCATTCAAAACTGCGGGGGAGATTCACAAAGAGTGGACTGCAGCTGGAGTCAGTGCTTCAAGAACCACCACTCACAGACTATGCAAGACATGGCTTTCAGCTGTCAGCTGCATTCCTTGTGTCAAGCCACTCTTGAACAAGAGACAGCGTCAGAAGCGTCTCACCTGGGCTAAAGACAAAAAGGACTGGACTGCTGCTGAGTGGTCCAAAGTCATGTTCTCGGATGAAAGTAAATTTTGCATGTCCTTTGGTAATCAAGGTCCCAGAGTCTGGAGGAAGAGAGGAGAGGCACAGAATCCACGTTCCTGAGGTCGAGTGTCAAGTTTCCACAGTCAGTGATGGTTTGGGGTGCCATGTCATCTGTCATCACCTTAACCCCATAGAAAATCTATGGGGTATTGTGAAGAGGAAGATGCGAGATGCCAGACTCAACAACGCAGAAGAGCTGAAGGCCACCATCAAAGCAACCTGGGCTCTCATAACACCTGAGCAATGCCACAGCCTGATCGACTCCATGCCACGCCGCATTGCTGCAGTAATTCAGGCAAAAGGAGCCCCAACTAAGTATTGAGTGCTGTACATACTCATACTTTTCATGTTTCTACTTTTCAGTTGGACAACATTTTTAGAAATCCTTTTTTTGTATCAGTCTTAAGTGATATTCTAGTTTTCTGAGATACTGAAATTTGGATTTTCATTAGTTGTTAGTTTAAAATCATCAAAATTAAAGAACTAAACATTTGAAATATATCAGTCTGTGTGTAATGAATGAATATAATATACAAGTTTCACTTTTTGAATGGAATTACTGAAATTAATCAACTTTTCCATGATATTCTAATTTTATGACCAGCACCTGTAAATGAAATAACCCCACCTGTTCTCAGGTGTGCTGATGCAAATGTGACACCTGCCAATTAAGAACAAGATGATTCACTGGACTTTTATTTTGCCTCTGGACCAAACACACGACATCAGCTCTGGAGGCTTCTTGAAATGAGATGACTGGTGTTGGAAACAGGTGAAATCATCTCACCTGATCAGCAGTTCTGGTGTATCAGACTGCAGCTTTCAAGCTCAGATGAGTCCTTTCTGCCTGAAATCTCACCTGCAATCAGAGAGATCCACACACGGTTTGGAGCTGGTCCCGATCCAGAACCTTGTCCTGGTCCTGGTTGGAGGATCCGGGGGCCACCCTGATGTGTCCTCCAGGCCCCGGCATCCGCCATGCTGCAGGACGGCGAGCAGACTGTAGGGACGCAGCTGGGCTGAGCTGAGGAGGTGTCAGGTGACGCGGATCAGGTTACTCCTGGTTCCAGAGGGGACAGAGGTGTGAGTTTCCAGCCTCCTCACATTTCAACACACAGTCGGGTCTGAGCTGGACTTCCTGCTGTACACACTGTACATCAGCTCACCTGCTGCAGGTGAGTTAAAGAGGTTAGAGGGACAATCAACATGACACCATGCTGATGACATCACGGAAACCAGACAGGGACCACAGGAAGTCCAGGTCCACCAGGGAAAGTCCAAAACAGATCACCTGCCCCAAACAGGTCACCTGTCTTCATCCTGTAGAGACAGAGAGACAGACATGTCCTGTCTCACTGCAGACTCTAAGAAGAACCAAAAACTACAAATCCCAGAACATCATCAACATTCTCACAGAAAAACCAAGTCAGTATCTCAACACCTGGATCCAAAGTCAGAATCTAGATTTGTGGTGGTTGTGGTGGCTGTGGTTGGGTTCTGGTGGCTGTGGTTGGGTTGTGGTGGTTGTGGTTGGGTTGTGGTGGTTCTGGTGGCTGTGGTTGGGTTGTGTTGGTTATGGTGGCTGTGGTTGGGTAGTGGTGGTTGTGGTGGCTGTGGTTGGGTAGTGGTGGTTGTGGTGGCTGTGGTTGGGTTGTGGTGGTTGTGGTCGCTGTGGTTGGGTTGTGTTGGTTCTGGTGGCTGTGGTTGGGTTGTGGTGGTTGTGGTGGCTGTGGCTGGGTTGTGGTGGTTGTGGTGGCTGTGGTTGGGTTGTGTTGGTTGTGGTGGCTGTGGTTGGGTTGTGGTGGTTGTGGTTGGGTTGTGGTGGTTGTGGTTGGGTTGTGGTGGTTGTGGTGGTGGTGGTTGGGTTGTGGTTGGGTTGTGGTGGTGGTGGTTGTGGTGGCTGTGGTTGGGTTGTGTTGGTTGTGGTTGGGTTGTGGTGGTTGTGGTGGCTGTGGTTGGGTTGTGGTGGTGGTGGTTGGGTTGTGTTGGTGGTGGTTGGGTTGTGTTGGTGGTGGTTGGGTTGTGGTTGGGTTGTGTTGGTTGTGGTTGGGTTGTGGTGGTGGTGGTTGTGGTGGCTGTGGTTGGGTTGTGTTGGTTGTGGTGGCTGTGGTTGGGTTGTGTTGGTTATGGTGGCTGTGGTTGGGTTGTGGTGGTTGTGGTGGCTGTGGTTGGGATGTGGTGGTTGTGGTGGTGGTTGGGTTGTGTTGGTTGTGGTTGGGTTGGGTTGTGTTGGTTGTGGTGGCTGTGGCTGTGGTTGGGTTGTGTTGGTTATGGTGGCTGTGGTTGGGTTGTGGTGGCTGTGGTTGGGATGTGGTGGTTGTGGCTGTGGTTGGGTTGTGTTGGTTATGGTGGCTGTGGTTGGGTTGTGGTGGTTGTGGTGGCTGTGGTTGGGATGTGGTGGTTGTGGTGGTGGTTGGGTTGTGTTGGTTGTGGTTGGGTTGTGGTGGTTGTGGTTGGGATGTGGTGGTTGTGGTGGTGGTTGGGTTGTGTTGGTTGTGGTTGGGTTGTGGTGGTGGTGGTTGTGGTGGCTGTGGTTGGGTTGTGTTGGTTGTGGTGGCTGTGGTTGGGTTGTGGTGGTTGTGGTTGGGTTGTGTTGGTTGTGGTTGTGTTGTGGTGGTTGTGGTGGCTGTGGTTGGGTTGTGGTGGTTGTGGTGGTGGTGGTTGGGTTGTGGTGGTGGTGGTTGTGGTGGCTGTGGTTGGGTTGTGTTGGTTGTGGTGGCTGTGGTTGGGTTGTGTTGGTTATGGTGGCTGTGGTTGGGTTGTGGTGGTTGTGGTGGCTGTGGTTGGGATGTGGTGGTTGTGGTGGTGGTTGGGTTGTGTTGGTTGTGGTTGGGTTGTGGTGGTTGTGGTTGGGTTGTGGTGGTGGTGGTTGTGGTTGGGTTGTGTTGGTTGTGGTGGTGGTGGTTGTGGTGGCTGTGGTTGGGTTGTGTTGGTTGTGGTGGCTGTGGTTGGGATGTGGTGGTTGTGGTTGTGGTTGGGTTGTGGTGGTGGTGGTTGTGGTGGTTGTGGTGGTGGTTGGGTTGTGTTGGTTGTGGTTGGGTTGTGGTGGTGGTGGTGGTTGTGGTGGCTGTGGTTGGGTTGTGTTGGTTGTGGTGGCTGTGGTTGGGATGTGGTGGTTGTGGTGGTGGTTGGGTTGTGTTGGTTGTGGTTGGGTTGTGGTGGTTGTGGTGGTGGTTGGGTTGTGTTGGTTGTGGTTGGGTTGTGTTGGTTGTGGTGGCTGTGGTTGGGTTTCATCTGCCTGTAAACAAAAAACTCACCTGTCAGGTGAGTCCTGCAGGTGTTCTCAGCTCCTCCTCCACCTGATGGATGGTATGAAGCACTACTAGCGCCCTCTGGAGGAAGCAGAATTCATCACAGCCAGGAGCTGCTCACCTGTTCGAAGGCCTGAAGGCTCAAACTTCAGCATCTTCTGCACATTTAACACCTGACAGAGTTTCTATCCATTTGTTATCTTTTATTTTGAAAAAAGGTCTTTTCATGCCATTTTATCCTCCACCTGCTCCACCTGTACAATGACTGAAGGACTCAGAGACGGACAGAAGACAGACTGAACGACGGAAACTGTTTTATTTCTTTCTTTATTAAAGAATCATCCTGAGAGAAGCTGAGAGTGTCGGCCATGACGGAGCAGCTGGGGGGGGGTGTTCAGTGTGTGTGTGTGTGTCTCACACTCTGTCTAATGTGTGTGTTCAGCATGTGTGTGTGTTCAGTGTGTCTACAGGTTGGTGTTAGTTGCTCCTGATCCTTCACATTCGATGACGTAGTTCACGTTGCTGCTCAGCTCGTCTTCACACTTTGTTATCGTGAACTTTGCCTGAAAACAGAAAAAAATCATACGTGAACATTAATAACCTGAGTGGACACACACACACACACACACACACACACACACACACACACACACACACACACACACACACACACACACACACACACACACACACACACAGCTGATTAAAGCTGCTCAGAGCTGAAGCAGCATAAACATCTCAACATCCAGTGCTGGAGGTCTTTGTCAGGCCTTCACGGTCCAACTGCTGCAGAGAAACCACGACGGAGACAGACCAGCGAGAAGAAGAGACCTGTCCCAACCAAGAACCACAACGAATAGACATTAGACCAGAAGAGACCTGGACTCTGGTCTCTGGAAGAGGACGTGTGATGGTGGGGGGTCTGAGCAGCTTGTCTGCCACAGGTCCGTCCAGCCGTGCCTCCAGACTCTGTGAGGACCGTTTGTCCCAGATGGACAGCGGTGGAGACCTGGTCTCCACAGTCACCTGACCTGAACCCAGCTGAGACAGTCTGAGATTAGCTGGAGCTCAGAGCGAAGGAGCAGCAGCCAATCAGAGCGAAGGAGCAGCAGCCAATCAGAGCAAAGAATACATGAGCGCTCCTTTGAGACTGATGGAGAACGAAGCAGCTGAGAGGACGAGCTGTTCTCTGCTCACTCCGTCACCCCCCCCCCCCCCCACGCCGTGGCTCACCTGAGTCAACTGCTCTGCGATGTGAATGGCTGTCTGCGTGTGCAGCGTCACGGCGCCGGTTCGAATCCGAGACGTTCCCTTCGCCAACGCCATGAAGATGATGAGCTGAGGAGGAAGAGGACACGCTTGTCACGCACTCCACAACACGTCAACAACAATCATCAGATGTGTTTCCAGCGCGCGCGCGCGTGTGTGTGTGTGTGTGTGTGTCTCACCTGGTCCTGCAGGAACTCGTCCACACAGCCATTGTGTCGAATGTTTCTCAGCAACATCTCAGCAGCTTCAATACCTATTTTATCAGCATACACACCTGACACACACACACACACACACACACACACACACACACACACACACACACACACACACACACACACACACACACACACACACACACAGTCTGAAGGCTGCATTCTGATTGGTTCTTGGTGCTGTCAGTCTCTGTGTCTGTTGTTGGATTCAGCTCTGCTATTGGTCGGTCGATAAGCGAGTGTTTGTGCCGCTCACCTTTCTTCCCCAAAGCCGAACCGGCGAACACACAACCCGTCGACGACTCGGCGATGATTCTGAAACACAGAGAGGACAAAGACCAATCAGAGAGTCGCGGCCGCTTCCGTGAAGGCAGCAGTGATGTCAGCGGGTGGGCGGGGCTTACATGATGCCGTTGCCGTTGCCACACGCCTTTTCTTTCTCCTGCAGCGGCTGGATGTTGATGTACAGCTCTTTGATTTCCTTCCTGATGGTGCGAACAGCAGCCGCCGACATGTCTTTAGCCAGCTGGACACAAACAACACGATCAATACGATGAGCCGATCGGTGCCAACGCACGGTCGCACGGCCACAGAGGCGTCTTTCATCAGCCGAGGCTGCAGAAATGTCCTCAGAGCATCTGAAGGACGACACTCAGGTTTACATCAGCCAATGAGAGCCACAGAGACACTGTGACACACCGGTGAGGCTCCAATCACCACAGAGACGATTGGACAGACCACGCCCTCGTTCAGCAAGCTGTCCCCTGATTGGTCAGATTCTGAACGTTTTTCAGTAGCATCACTACAAACGTCCGCTTAGACAAACTTCCACTGATTCACAAGCACGTGTGGACGTTCAAGTTTGATCCTGCGAGCTTTGCAATGATTGGACAAACGCTTTCCGCCTCAGCGATCGTTTGCGGCGCCCTCCAGAGGCCGATCTGAGCGAAGCCCCCGGGGTTATGATGATTCACCTGCAGGCAGTCGGCGGCGGTCACACAGTTTGGTTTGGCGGACGTTAACGGTCCTAGAGGGCGCCTCGCTGAGCACACTGAGCCGGACTCATTGCAGCGCTGCCATTGGCCGACGGAGTTCCCGTCATCTCCACTCTTTATAAACGTATAAAATAGTGCTGTCAGGCGATTAAAAAAATTAATCAAATTAATTACAGGATTTGTAATTAATTAATCGAATTAATCGCATTTTAATCTCATATCTGCTAAAGGTCCCCAAATCAAGAATTTGAATTCTAGGACATTACAAAATTGTAGTGCATGACTAATCAATTGAATACGCCAAGAAGAGAAGATCTGATATCCACATTTTTATTGGTGAAGTGTTCTTCTCTTCTTGGCGTATTCAATTGAATTCAGATGCCGCTATCTGAAACGCCTTTTAGGCCCTCGTCTGCCACGATTGAAGTCGGCCTGCAATCAGCAGCAACACTGTGCGATTGAGTTTGTCAGTTTGTCTGTCGTGGCTCTGCTCATTCGTTTTGTGGGTTGGCGGAGTGAGCTCACGGTAGCACTAGCGGCACTAGCAGCAACTACATGTTTAGCATGGTAGCGTGGTAGCACGGTGGCACAAGTGGTAACACTGTCCCCTCACAGCTAGAAGGTCCCCGGTTCGAATCCCGCTGTGGGCGCTGGTGGCGTGTCCTCCACCATGCCTTGGTGCCTGCTGCTTTCTGTGTGGAGTTTGCATGTTCTCCCCGTGTTCACCCGAGGTTTCCTCCGTAATAACCCCCACTAAAAACATGCAAGAAGACCACCACCTGACCGATGGTGACAAAGGAGTACTGGTCCCCGGCAGCTGGCAGCCCATCGCTCCTGGTCTGCCGCGGAGGATCGACAGATCGAGGATGGGTCAAATGCGGAAAAAACTAATTTCACGGAAAAGCATGGCGTGTAGTGCAACTAACACCTTGTGTAATGTGATTAATAAAGGACGTTTCTTCTTCTTCTTCTTAAGCGTTTAAATGATAATTCAGCTGGTGAGAGGAAAATTCTCTTTTACACAAGGTACAAATCACTGCGTTCTTGTTAATAGTCCCGTCTTTGTTCTTTTTATAAATTAACTTGCCGTTCAAAGGTCCAAGTAGGCTCGCCTCGCTCTCCGGTGTCGCATCCACGTCTGTTGTCAACCTGCTTTTGACTAGTGGCGCAGGTAGGATGCGACCTGGTCACTCAAAGAGCCATATTTAAAATGCTTGCGCATTGACTTGCCACTCATGATTAATTGCGTTAATTTTTATAGCGCGTTAATTTGCAGCGTAATAAATTAATCTAATTAACGCGTTAAACTGACAGCCCTAGTATAAAATGAACAGAGAAACAAATAAATCCTTTTTATTGCAGCCTGTTCACTGTTCACTTCGTCTCGACTTCGTCTCTGAAGCTTCTCATCGCTCGTTTGTCCTGGAAGGAAAATGAGCACCTGAATGCGTCAGGGACTGAACATTTCTTAAATACTCCTGTTCTATCTCTCACGTCTGCAGACTTGTTATGACATCACTTCCTGTCTGTGTGAATGTGTCGTGTGCTGCAGAGTAACTTTACTTTGAAGGGCAGGACTCCAGCGACGAACGCTCGGCCGTAGATCTTCGTGATGTTTCCTCTCTCCGTCATGGTGACGGGCTGCAGCTCTTTGACCGGGTTCACCGTCACCACCACCTCACCTCCACCTTTAGGGTAGTAACCCCTGAGAGACACACACACGCACGCACGCACGCGCGCGCGCGCACACACACACACACACACACACACACACACACACACACACACACACACACACACACACACACACACACACAGAGTCAGTCAGTCACTCTCTCTCTCACACACACACACACACACACACACACACACACACACACACACACACACACACACACACACACACAGAGTCAGTCAGTCACTCTCTCTCTCTCACACACACACACACACACACACACACACACACACACACTGTGCTGGACATGAGCAGGAAACTGACCTCATTCTGATGTCACAGTCAAAATGGACTCCAAACTTCTCCACGATTGGTTTAAACACCTGAAGAAGAAATAATCACAGTGTGTACTTTCTGCGTATTCACAGTGTGTATTCAGTGTGTACTTTCTGCATATTCACAGTGTGTACTTTCTGTGTATTCACAGTGTGTATTCAGTGTGTACTTTCTGCATATTCACAGTGTGTACTTTCTGTGTATTCAGTATGTATTCGGTGCATTCACAGGGTGTATTCAGTGTGTACTTTCTGTGTATTCAGTATGTATTCGGTGCATTCACAGGGTGTATTCAGTGTGTACTTTCTGTGTATTCAGTGTGTACTTTCTGTGTATTCAGTATGTATTCGGTGTATTCACAGGGTGTATTCAGTGTGTACTTTCTGTGTATTCAGTATGTATTCGGTGTATTCACAGGGTGTACTCAGTCAGACCTTGACTGTGTAGTCGATCTGAGGAGCCATCTCTGCGTTGGTTCCTCCCTTCAGGCAGAGCTGTGAGGAGGCGTCAGAGAACAGAGCGCAGGGCAGAGCCGCCTGCAGCAGCAGACACACACTCCTGACACACACACACACACACACACACACACACACACAGATTATATATCACTACATCACAGGTATCAAAGTATCAACACACGGCTGACGTGAGCAGACAGACAGTCAGTAAGCTGCAGGGTGGAGGACGGGGGCTCGCTCGGTCTCACCCTGCCGTCTGCGTGTCTGCCGTGTGGTTTCCAGACCGGATCTTTCCTGGACTCAGACTGACGTCGGTGGAGCCGATGGTGGCTCCCTGCAGGCTGCCAGAGCACAGATCTGAGACCAGCTGCAGGCCACTGAGGTGCTGCGGTCTGAACACCCACCCACACACCCACACACACACACACACACACACACACACACACACACACACACACACACACAGACATACAAAGAAGAAAATGACATCAAACAGTGAACATTTGATTCTGTTTTCAACAAACTCCATCAGCATTCACTGAAAGAACACGACGGATCACAGCCGCTTGGTGGCGCTGCTGGTGGACTGCGGCACAGCAGCCTGCAGTTTAATATTAACGTTTCATAAATGTAAAGAACGCTGCACGAAGAGGACGGTTAACGAATTTAAAAAGGTCTCCAGTTGACTGGTTGAATCCAGTTCGGTACATTTGCCGATGAGTTAGAAACTCTTAATTTACCAAACTTTTGAATGGAGTCTGGTCGGCGTCTTCTTTCTCTATAGAAGCTACACTGTTCGAGCCAAAGTTTCTCAGCAGCAGCATCCAAAGGAAACCAGGAGGCTTTCAGCTGACATGGAAAATACACGAATTCGATGAAGTTCTAGATAAATATAAATATATATTGCTTTAACCATACAAGCATTATCATTAACGGCGCAGGCGTCTTGTTTTTATTGTTAATGTCTGCTAAGTAAGTTAGCCGACGACTCAATTTCAATGAATAGGCTAACGTTAGCCGGCTAGCCACTGAGCTGCTAACTCACCTGAGACCCGGTGTGCTTCTGCCGGCTCGGATTTTAGTGATTTTGATTGAGGACCCCGTAATGCAGCTGAGCGCCGCGGAGACTCTCAGGATCTGTCCGCCCTGCAGAGAACCGATACCGGGGTAACAGAACAGACATCAGTCGGCTCAGCACCGGCTCGCCGCTGTTAGCCTTCTGTTAGCATGTTAGCAGCGCGGTACAACAGCAACTCTCATTTGTCCTTTGAATAAAGTGTGAGTACTCACTCCCTCCATCACGCTGCCGTCTACCTCCACCGCCGCGGACTCCATCGTCATGCGAGACTGAAAACTTTAACTTTTACACAGAAACGTTCCCGCTGGACCGCAGCCTCCGGCACTTTTCCTCTACTGTTTGTAATTCTTCTTCGTCGGGAACTTCTCTGTGTCAAGGTACACGGAGTAACTACAGCCACTTCCGAAGGCTGTCAAAATAAGATAAAGTTATTGTTTTGGTGTTTTGCCGGGTGCTCAAAGAATGACCTGTTAAATATGAATTTCTCATCCTCGTCAAATTGTTCATTGATAGCTATAAAGCCCAAAAAGAAACATGTTGAGTTTTTTCTATAATAACTTTTACAACGTAATGCTTCATCAGTTTATCTATTCAAGCAACATAATCTTTTTTGTATTACTTATTTTGGTAGTGTATTATGTACAATTATTTGTGTGTATATGTATTATGTATGTATGTTTATGCACACCTGCGTCAATAAAGATTTGTTTAAGATGGATCGTTGATAGGCCATTTCCGGTGCTCCTCAGACGTTTTCTCAGAGCTTGATGCACCCGGTGGTTCCGCGTTGTCGCCTCCAGCAGGCTGCGTGAAGAACAACAACACACTGAAAAGATGCTGCACGATGATCTCTGCAGAGTCACTGTGTGTGTGTGTGTGTGTGTGTGTGTGTGTGTGTGTGTGTGTGTGTGTGTGTGTGTGTGTGTGTGTGTGTAAGTCAGGGATGTTTTTTTAAAACTTGGATTGGACAGAAAAAAAGACAAAGTTAGAGATGTTTTCATGCAGTAAACAAAAAGGATGAAATCGTCTGAATTTTATTTTTAAAACGAAGATAAAAGTTATTCTCGTTATTCCAATCCTGCTGTTTTTATTTAAGTCAATGGAAAAATATTTGAAGTGCTTATAAATATCACATTAAGTTCAAAGAATAGTATGAACTGAAAAAGACGTTTCTGTACTTCGCCTGCTGACCGCTTGGTGACAGCGTGATGCAGATCCTGCGTCCAGTCTGCTGGAAGTAAAGGAGAAGAAGTCCCTGAATGATGATTGGCTGCTGGAGGGGCGTGCGGGTGTGACGTCACCCGGGGGGGTAGCAGAGAGGAAAGATGGCGGCGGTGACCAGAGGCTCCTTCACTGTGTTCAGACTGCTGGTGAGAAATGGAAAGTTTGAATGTTCCTGCTTTCTGTCCGTTTGTTTGTGCTGCTAACGTGGAGCTAACTCTGACGCCATCCCTCCGTCTTTCGACCAGCTCGATAGCTTAGCCTGTCAGCTGCTGAATTCTAACTTCTACTGCTATGCCAACTCTGATGCTAATGCTAACAGCATGAAGTAAAGTCAGAGCGAACAGCCGGCCGCTATCTGTCTGACAGTCGCTCAGTGTTACCTGTTCGCTGTTGAACGAACCGGTCATATCTGTTGACTGCTGTGTTAGCATACAGTTAGCTTCTTTTAGCAAATGCTACAGGTGAACCAGCTGCTCGGTCACGCTCGGCTGAGGGAGTCAGACTGCTAACAGCTAACAGGCTGCTGCTAGCTGAGGGTGCAGTAGATTTACAGAGAACCTCTGCAGTGTTTACAGTGATCATGCTGGATCAGGATCAGGGCTGCCGTCAGGAAGTATTCAGTTCTTTGACTTCAGTCAAGGTAGAAAAAACCCCAGTCTGAAACCACTGTTGGAAGTAAAAATCACAGGTGAAGCAGACAATGAGTTTTTCCCTGTGAGACCTGCTGAAGTCATGATGCTGATCACTGCGGACTGAGTCTAGACTGACAGGAACAGACTCATTCTGCTGCTGACATGATGCGCGTCCATGTGGACTCGACCTATCTGCACTGTGCTGCGTAGAACCACACAGGTGATCTTTGTAGAACCACACAGGTGATCTTTGTAGAACTGCACAGGTGATCTTTGTAGAACCACACAGGTGATCTTTGTAGAACCACACAGGTGATCTTTGTAGAACCGCACAGGTGATCTCTGTAGAACCGCACAGGTGATCTTTGTAGAACCACACAGGTGATCTCTGTAGAACCGCACAGGTGATCTTTGTGCCTTTTGTTTTTGTCCCAGCTCAGTCAGCAGTACCGCCGTCGATGTTTCCGGCTGCAGAACTTCAGATCTGACAGAACGCTGCAGCCGCTCACCTTCAGATGTGACAAAAACCTCCAGATGTTCAGTAGCAGGACGCTCCACACCGCTGTCGGTAAGTCCAGACCAGCAGGGACCACAGTCCAGACCAGCAGGGACCAGTCTTCCTGATGGTCTTGTTTCAGGGCCAGTTTGCAGTTTTTCTTAGATGCTTTAATGCTTTTTAAAGAGTTTTACTCTGAAGAGTCTGAACCTCCAGTTCAGAGTCCGTCAATAACACGTCAGCAGAGTTCAGATCCGGTTAGTCCAGTTTCAGGAATCCAGGAACCAGATGTGGGGCCACTTCAGACAACATGAACAGACCTGATGACAACGACGCAATCGAACTTAGAGCAGAATATCAAAAAGCAGGAAGTTCCCTCTCTCCCTCTCTCTCTCTCTCTCTCTCCCCCCCCTTTCTCTCCCCCCTCCCTCTCTTTCTCTCTCCCCCCTCCCTCTCTCTCCCCCTCTCTCTCCCTCTCTCTCTGTCTCTCATCCACTCCCCCCCCTCCCCCTCCCTCTCTCCTCTCCCACTCTCTTTCTCTCTCTCTCTCTCTCTCTTTCTCTCTCTCTCTCCCTCTCCTTCTCTATCTCTCTCCCCCCTCCTCCCTCCCTCTCTCTCTCCCACTCCCCCCCTCCCCCCCTCTCTCTCTCTCCCTCTCCTTCTCTATCTTTCTCCCCCTCCCTTCCCCCCTCCCTCTATCTCCCTCCCCCTCCCTCTCCCACTCTCTCTCTCCCCCTCCCTCCCTCCCCCCTCCCTCTCTCTCCCTCCCCCCTCCTCTCTCTCTCTCTCTCTCCCACTCTCCCTCTCCCCTCCCCCCTCCCTCTCTCTCCCTCCCCCCTCCTCTCTCTCTCTCTCTCTCCCACTCTCCCTCTCCCCTCCCCCCTCCCTCTCTCTCCCTCCCCCCTCCCTCTCTCTCTCTCTCCCACTCTCTCTCTCCCTCTCCCCTCGCCCACTCCCTCTCTCTCCCTCAGCCCCCCCTTCTCTGCCCCCCCCCCATCCTTCACTCATGAAACAGCGAATGCTAACGAGTTACAGTGAGCCGTTACAGGTTCAGGGTTTCCTGGATGTTCAGACAGTCCAGATCTGCAGGTCTGACGTCCTGAGGAAGTGGTGGTGGTGATGTCTCTGTGTCTTTACCTGCAGTGAGTCGAGGACCAGTTGTCCAGTTCAAGCTGTCAGACATCGGAGAGGGAATCATGGAGGTGACGGTGAAGGAGTGGTACGTACAGAGACCACCAGACCTACAGAGACCACGTCGACACAGAGACCACCAGACCTACAGAGACCACCAGACCTACAGAGACCACGTCGACACAGAGACCACCAGACCTACAGAGACCACGTCGACACAGAGACCACCAGACCTACAGAGACCACCAGACCTACAGAGACCACCAGACCTACAGAGACCACGTCGACACAGAGACCACCAGACCTACAGAGACCACCAGACCTACAGAGACCACGTTGACACAGACACCACCAGACCTACAGAGACCACGTCGACACAGAGACCACCAGACCCACAGAGACCACGTCGACACAGACACCACCAGACCTACAGAGACCATGTCGACACTGAGACCACCAGACCTACAGAGACCACCAGACCTACAGAGACCACGTCGACACTGAGACCACCAGACCTACAGAGACCACGTCGACACAGACACCACCAGACCTACAGAGACCATGTCGACACTGAGACCACCAGACCTACAGAGACCACCAGACCTACAAAGACCATGTCGACACTGAGACCACCAGACCTACAGAGACCACGTCGACACAGAGACCACCAGACCTACAGAGACCATGTCGACACAGACACCACCAGACCTACAGAGACCATGTCGACACTGAGACCACCAGACCTACAGAGACCACCAGACCTACAGAGACCACGTCGACACTGAGACCACCAGACCTACAGAGACCACGTCGACACAGAGACCACCAGACCTACAGAGACCACCAGACCTACAGAGACCACGTCGACACTGAGACCACCAGACCTACAGAGACCATGTCGACACAGAGACCACCAGACCTACAGAGACCACCAGACCTACAGAGACCACGTCGACACAGAGACCACCAGACCTACAGAGACCACCAGACCTACAGAGACCACGTCGACACTGAGACCACCAGACCTACAGAGACCACGTCGACACAGAGACCACCAGACCTACAGAGACCACGTCGACACAGAGACCACCAGACCTACAGAGACTACCAGACCTACAGAGACCACCAGTCCTACAGAGACCACGTCAACACTGAGACCACCAGACCTACAGAGACCACGTCGACACTGAGACCACCAGACCTACAGAGACCACGTCGACACAGAGACCACCAGACCTACAGAGACCACGTCGACACAGAGACCACCAGACCTACAGAGACCACCAGACCTACAAAGACCATGTCGACACTGAGACCACCAGACCTACAGAGACCACCAGACCTACAGAGACCATGTCGACACTGAGACCACCAGACCTACAGAGACCATGTCGACACAGAGACCACCAGACCTACAGAGACCACGTCGACACAGAGACCACCAGACCTACAGAGACCACCAGACCTACAGAGACCACGTCGACACAGAGACCACCAGACCTACAGAGACCACGTCGACACAGAGACCACCAGACCTACAGAGACCACGTCGACACAGACACCACCAGACCTACAGAGATCACGTCGACACAGACACCACCAGACCTACAGAGACCACGTCGACACTGAGACCACCAGACCTACAGAGACCACGTCGACACAGAGACCACCAGACCTACAGAGACCACGTCGACACAGAGACCACCAGACCTACAGAGACCACGTCGACACAGACACCACCAGACCTACAGAGACCATGTCGACACTGAGACCACCAGACCTACAGAGACCATGTCGACACAGACACCACCAGACCTACAGAGACAACCAGACCTACAGAGACCACGTCGACACTGAGACCACCAGACCTACAGAGACCACGTCGACACAGACACCACCAGACCTACAGAGACCATGTCGACACTGAGACCACCAGACCTACAGAGACCACCAGACCTACAGAGACCACCAGACCTACAGAGACCACGTCGACACTGAGACCACCAGACCTACAGAGACCACGTCGACACAGAGACTACCAGACCTACAGAGACTACCAGACCTACAGAGACCACCAGTCCTACAGAGACCACGTCAACACTGAGACCACCAGACCTACAGAGACCATGTCGACACTGAGACCACCAGACCTACAAAGACCATGTCGACACTGAGACCACCAGACCTACAGAGACCACCAGACCTACAGAGACCATGTCGA
Source organism: Chaetodon trifascialis (assembly GCF_039877785.1). Taxonomy (NCBI): domain Eukaryota; kingdom Metazoa; phylum Chordata; class Actinopteri; order Chaetodontiformes; family Chaetodontidae; genus Chaetodon; species Chaetodon trifascialis. The sequence continues at coordinate 358,201 of NC_092059.1, read as the reverse complement.
CACTGAGACCACCAGACCTACAGAGACCACGTCGACACAGAGACCACCAGACCTACAGAGACCACCAGACCTACAGCGAACACGTTGACACTGAGACCACCAGACCTACAGAGACCGCCAGACCTACAGAGACCACGTCGACACAGACACCACCAGACCTACAGAGACCATGTCGACACTGAGACCACCAGACCTACAGAGACCACCAGACCTACAAAGACCATGTCGACACTGAGACCACCAGACCTACAGAGACCACCAGACCTACAGAGACCACCAGACCTACAGAGACCACGTCGACACTGAGACCACCAGACCTACAGAGACCACGTCGACACAGAGACTACCAGACCTACAGAGACTACCAGACCTACAGAGACCACCAGTCCTACAGAGACCACGTCAACACTGAGACCACCAGACCTACAGAGACCATGTCGACACTGAGACCACCAGACCTACAAAGACCATGTCGACACTGAGACCACCAGACCTACAGAGACCACCAGACCTACAGAGACCATGTCGACACTGAGACCACCAGACCTACAGAGACCACCAGACCTACAGCGAACACGTTGACACTGAGACCACCAGACCTACAGAGACCGCCAGACCTACAGAGACCACGTCGACACAGACACCACCAGACCTACAGAGACCATGTCGACACTGAGACCACCAGACCTACAGAGACCACCAGACCTACAAAGACCATGTCGACACTGAGACCACCAGACCTACAGAGACCACCAGACCTACAGAGACCACGTCGACACTGAGACCACCAGACCTACAGAGACCACGTCGACACAGAGACTACCAGACCTACAGAGACTACCAGACCTACAGAGACCACCAGACCTACAGAGACCGCCAGACCTACAGAGACCACGTCGACACAGACACCACCAGACCTACAGAGACCATGTCGACACTGAGACCACCAGACCTACAGAGACCACCAGACCTACAAAGACCATGTCGACACTGAGACCACCAGACCTACAGAGACCACCAGACCTACAGAGACCACCAGACCTACAGAGACCACGTCGACACTGAGACCACCAGACCTACAGAGACCACGTCGACACAGAGACTACCAGACCTACAGAGACTACCAGACCTACAGAGACCACCAGTCCTACAGAGACCACGTCAACACTGAGACCACCAGACCTACAGAGACCATGTCGACACTGAGACCACCAGACCTACAAAGACCATGTCGACACTGAGACCACCAGACCTACAGAGACCACCAGACCTACAGAGACCATGTCGACACTGAGACCACCAGACCTACAGAGACCACCAGACCTACAGCGAACACGTTGACACTGAGACCACCAGACCTACAGAGACCGCCAGACCTACAGAGACCACGTCGACACAGACACCACCAGACCTACAGAGACCATGTCGACACTGAGACCACCAGACCTACAGAGACCACCAGACCTACAAAGACCATGTCGACACTGAGACCACCAGACCTACAGAGACCACCAGACCTACAGAGACCACGTCGACACTGAGACCACCAGACCTACAGAGACCACGTCGACACAGAGACTACCAGACCTACAGAGACTACCAGACCTACAGAGACCACCAGTCCTACAGAGACCACGTCAACACTGAGACCACCAGACCTACAGAGACCATGTCGACACTGAGACCACCAGACCTACAAAGACCATGTCGACACTGAGACCACCAGACCTACAAAGACCATGTCGACACTGAGACCACCAGACCTACAGAGACCACGTCGACACAGAGACCACCAGACCTACAGCGAACACGTTGACACTGAGACCACCAGACCTACAGAGACCGCCAGACCTACAGAGACCACGTCGACACAGACACCACCAGACCTACAGAGACCATGTCGACACTGAGACCACCAGACCTACAGAGACCACCAGACCTACAAAGACCATGTCGACACTGAGACCACCAGACCTACAGAGACCACCAGTCCTACAGAGACCATGTCGACACTGAGACCACCAGACCTACAGAGACCACCAGACCTACAAAGACCATGTCGACACTGAGACCACCAGACCTACAGAGACCACCAGACCTACAGAGACCACCAGTCCTACAGAGACCATGTCGACACTGAGACCACCAGACCTACAGAGACCACCAGACCTACAAAGACCATGTCGACACTGAGACCACCAGACCTACAGAGACCACCAGACCTACAGAGACCACCAGTCCTACAGAGACCACGTCAACACAGAGACCGCCAGACCTACAGAGACCACGTCGACACAGACACCACCAGACCTACAGAGACCATGTCGACACTGAGACCACCAGACCTACAGAGACCACCAGACCTACAAAGACCATGTCGACACTGAGACCACCAGACCTACAGAGACCACCAGACCTACAGAGACCACCAGTCCTACAGAGACCACGTCAACACTGAGACCACCAGACCTACAGAGACCATGTCGACACAGAGACCACCAGACCTACAGAGACCACATTGACACAGAGACCACCAGACCTACAGAGACCACCAGACCTACAGAGACCACCAGACCTACAAAGACCATGTGGACACTGAGACCACCAGACCTACAGAGACCATGTCGACACAGATACCACCAGACCTACAGAGACCATGTCGACACAGAGACCACCAGACCTACAGAGACCACGTTGACACCGAGACCACCGGGCCTACAGAGACCGCGTCAACACTGAGACCACAAACGTACTAAGACTCACAAAGACCACTACAAAGACACGGCAAAGAGCACAAAGCTACAGAGACCACAGGAACTACCCGGGACCAGAGACATTACCTGAGTCCTGTCAAACTACTGAAACCATTCCCAGTCTGTGGTGTCTCCTCTTTGCCCTCTAAAGACACAGTTTTGTCTCACAGGTACGTGAAGGAGGGCGATAAGGTGTCTCAGTTCGACAGTATCTGTGAGGTTCAGAGCGACAAGGCATCGGTCACCATCACCAGCCGCTACGACGGAGTCATCAAAAAACTCTACTACGATGTGGACGCCACCGCCTTAGTGGGCAAACCACTGGTCGACATCGAGACGGAGTCCAGTTCAGGTGAGACACAACGTCAACTTCAGGAACCAGCTTTTCACTGTTTCCTGTTCTACTTCGACTAAAACCCCACCGTTGTTGTTCAGAGGTGATCCAGGAGGAGGACGTGGTGGAGACGCCGGCTATGGCTCGAGAAGAACACACCCACCAGGAGATCAAAGGTCACAAGACCCAGGCCACGCCTGCTGTCAGACGCCTTGCCATGGAGAACAACGTAAGTCTGTCCCACTTTGTCCAGTGTTCCCAGTCTGCCTAAGTCTGTGTCACTGGTTTACCCCTGTGTCTCCAGCCCATTGCAGTGATCCCAGTTTCTCCCAAGTGTAATTGGTTTAACTGGTCTTACTCACAGATTAAGCTTAGTGAGGTTGTGGGGACAGGGAAAGACGGACGGATCCTGAAGGAGGACATCTTGAACTACCTGGCAAAGCAGACGGGAGCCATCCTGCCTCCGACCCTTTTCCAGGAGATCCAGCCTCCACCTCCAGCCGCTGCCGCTGCTGCCAGGCCTGTGAGCACTCCGGCAGCCGTTAAACCTCCACCCACAACACCCAGACCTGTCTTCACCGGAAAGGACGTCACCGAGCCCCTCAAAGGTCAGAGCCGGTTTTCTAAGAAGCATTAAAACATGAAGATGTTTGTCGGTAGTTTGCCGCCTCAGCTGTTTGTCGGGTCAGTGTCTAATGAGTCAAATCATCTCTTTCATGAATAGAAGAAGAAGCACCGTTTACTGTGGACTGACAAAGACTGGTGTCATATCGGTTCTATGTTAGCATGTTAGCATGTATCAGATTAGCAACATTATTTACTTCCTCCTTTTTCAAACAGAGGTCAGATTTCACAGTGAGATGTTAAAACAAGTTAGAAGGAAGAAACATGAAGGAGGGGGTTTAAAGGAGGAGCAGCCGGCTGACGGACGGACAGGAGCTCCTTCTGTCCGCCGTCATTGCTGCCGGGGACCACTGAGAGCAGCTGATGTGAAAGTCATGAAACAGGTTCTCTCAGCACTTCTTCACATTTAAGGGTAAGTGGCTGAGTCAAGGCCTGCTGGTGGTTTTCTTGTGTCCAGGTTTCCATAAAGCGATGGTGAAGACGATGAATGCGGCTCTGAAGATTCCTCACTTTGGTTACTGCGATGAAGTCGACCTGAGCCGCCTGGTGTCTTTGAGAGCTGAACTCAAGTCCGTCACTGAGGGTCGAGGCGTCAGACTGAGCTACATGCCGTTCTTCATCAAGGTGTTACTACAGTCGAGATGATGAAAACCTTCCTGTTTGCTTGAAGCCGATTGGCTAACTGTTCAGTGTCGATGTTAATGCTGTGCTCTCATTGGTCCAGGCCGCCTCCCTCGGCCTCCTGCACTTTCCGATCCTCAATGCCTCGGTGGATGAAGGCTGCCAGAACATCACGTACAAGGTGACCAGTCTGACCTTCTCCACTTCATCAAGTTGGGTTTTTCTGTTCGACTCTTCTTCTCTTACATTTATTTGCGTTGTTTCAAAGAGGAAACCGACGTGATCCCATTTCACGTCCTTGAAGTATTCAGATACATGTTGCTGCGCTGCAGAACGTACCAGCACATGCAGTATTGATTGATTGCGCTGTTAGAGGCCTGTTTCCTCTTTTAAAAGATCGTGAAGGACTCGCTTTGTCTTCTGTTTAAACCAGACAATAGTAATAATCAAGAATGTTCAGTTAGATTTACTGTTGAAAAATAGATTTTTGTGTTTTGTTGACGGCTCGTTGTTGTCTCAGGCGTCTCATAACATCGGCCTGGCGATGGACACCAGTCAGGGTCTGCTGGTTCCTAATGTGAAGAACGTTCAGCTGCTCAGTGTGTTTGAGGTCGCTCAGGAGTTAAACCGTCTGCAAGCGCTCGGAGCTGCCGGTCAGCTGGGGACCGCCGATCTCAGCGGAGGAACGTTCACCCTGTCCAACATCGGATCGGTGAGTCCGACAAGAACAAGAACGTGGCAGCTGAACCTGAAGTGAGAGCCTGCTGCTGCAGCGCTAATGTGCTTGCTGTGTTTGATCTAAACCAGATTGGAGGGACGTACGCTAAGCCCGTCATTCTTCCCCCTGAAGTCGCCATCGGAGCTCTGGGAAAAATCCAGGTGGGTTCCAAACTTTTCCAGGCACCTGGAGCATCAGGACTGTCTGACCGTTATAAAGCCACAACACGTCTGGTACAGATCCTGTAAAGTCGCTGTAGTTACAGTGAGGAGCAGAATAAGTGAGGAAGGTTCAGCACCCTCCTCCTCCACCTCCTTCATCCTGCCTGGATGGACCCTCAGGCCGATATTTGGTTTTGTTTGGTGGGTTTGGGTGAAGGTTGAGGTTAGGAGCAGAGTCCCAGCAACATTTCAAATGTGTGAAATTTAAAAAACAAGATTCACAGAACAGAATAAGTTGGATTCGGATCGGCTCGGTTCACCTTGTGATTTGCCGCCGCTTTGCTGAAATCTTTAGACTTTTTTTAAAGAGACAGAAACTTCAAACTAAAACCCAAAGCCTGACGGTTGTGAAAGTCATCCTGACCTCTTCCATCCTGTGCTTCATTTGGCCGTCAGATTCTCCCTCGGTTCGATGCCGGCGGTCAGGTGGTCCGAGCTCACATCATGAATGTCAGCTGGTCGGCGGATCATCGCATCATCGACGGGGCCACCATGTGTCGCTTCTCCAACCTGTGGAAGGAGTACCTGGAGAACCCGGCCAGCATGATGCTGGACCTCAAATAAACAGAGAGGAGCATTTCCCATCAGCCCCGGAGAGGACAGAGACCCACGCTAACAGACCTTCCCTCCGCCCACCACCTTGCTTCCTCTTTCTGTTCAAGGCCTTTCTGTTCACTCACTGTCGTTTCCTTGTTGCCTTTGAGCAAGGTGGTGGGAGGAGGGGGGTCAACCTGTCAATCATGTTGTTTCCATGCCGACCAATAACGCACACAGAGCGGAGACGGGAGGTGCTGAACCAAGTTCAGCTCTTCACTCCTCTGGACCTCATCTAGTTTTCAGGTTCAAACTGAAAGTTTGACGTTAACGTTTTTAAAATTCCTTTCAAATCGTTGACGATGACGATGGATTCTTCCTCTCACCTACAGCAGCAGCCTGCCACCCGGTTAACGTTGGATTCATGTTCAGCGTGAAATGAGTCTGATCCTCTAAGGCAGCGATGTGGCTGATGGTGGCAGACATTCTGGTCAGGCTCGCTCACATTTAGAAAACACGTCAGGTTCACATATTTGAGCCCAAAGCAAATCAGCTGCACGTTCAGGTTATTGACTGAAGCTGAATAATAATTAATATTGATAAAAACGTTCTGGCGGCTCAGAAACATGTCTGTCAACATCTCATTCAGAAATAATAAGTGTTGAGTCTGGCTTTTAACTTTGGGTTCCAAGCTCAGACTCCTACTGCTGGTAAGCTGCCATCGGATCCATCAGATCCATCGGATCCATCGGATCCATCTGATCCATCCGATCCATCTGATCCATCGGATCCATCGGATCCATCTGATCCATCTGATGGTTTGGATCCATCAGATCCATCTGATCCATCGGATCCATCGGATCCATCTGATCCATCTGATCCATTGGATCCATCGGATCCATCTGATCCATCTGATGGTTTGGATCCATCGGATCCATCAGATCCATCAGATCCATCTGATCCATCTGATCCATCTGATCCATCTGATCCATTGGATCCATCGGATCCATCTGATCCATCTGATGGTTTGGATCCATCAGATCCATCAGATCCATCTGATCCATCTGATCCATCTGATCCATCGGATCCATCTGATCCATCTGATGGTTTGGATCCATCAGATCCATCTGATCCATCTGATGGTTTGGACCCATCAGATCCATCGGATCGATCGATCAGTCAGGAAAGCGTGATTGATCAATCCTCTGGTTCGTGTGCTGACATGTTTGTTTGAGGCCTTGTTCACACCAGGAATCAGCAGAAGAACTGAATCCAGTAAACGTCTGTTCCCTCTGGTTCTGAAGAACATTAGATTTCTGCTGGATCGTTTTCCTGAAGATCAGTAATCACTAATCACATAAACCTGCAGAGACGTCACAGGTAGACTTTGTTTAGAGGGTCACAACCTGTCCCTCTTTGGACCAGATCATTTTTAACAGCTGTCGACTGGTGGTCCCCTCTGGATCTGGATCTGTGCTCAGTACCAGGTGACAACCTTCATGACAGAAATTCAAACTGAAGCAACAGGGTTCAGGTGAAGTCTGCTTCCTGCTGGTGTGAAGGAGGTCTGCTGTAGACCTGATCCTCGTGGTCTCCACTTTTCGTTTCCTCTTTTCATTCGGAGCCACGACCTGCTGTGACTTGTCAGATACCTGCTGGAAGCAGATGGTTCTCCTCAGAACCGGCTTCGGTGATGTTCCTACAGACAGTTACTCCCACAGAACCTGTTAAGAACCTGCAGATCTGTAGGTCAGACTGGTCCAGGATCAGGTCTCCGCCTTGTCATGATGTGTTCAGGCGATGGCGATGGGCTTCTCTGGTGTGCTGGGGGCTGCTGGGTAACGACCACGCGGTGCTGGTTGGATGTTACATGACTGTTTGTCTCACGTGTTTAAACGACTTTTCCTGTTTTGTGTTTTTGTTTTTAGCAGTTTTGTATTTCGGGGACACGTAGACGAGTTTATTGAGACGATTCCATCATGAACTGTTTGAACTGAATAAAGTTGAAATGCACAAACCCTGAGAGTGTGATGACGACGTGTTTCCGGGAGAAATCAATCAAACGGACATAACAAAATGCCAGTTTGACAACTTGAAGCAGGATTTAAAACGTGGAGAGATAAAATCTGAAAACCTGAAAACTAAAACCAATTATTACAATAAACTTTATTCATACAACACAATTCATGCTTAAATGCAACACAGAGTGCTTAATGAGCAAATAAACAACAAAAAACAGAAAAACAAGGAAAATAAAGTAGAATAGAAAAGAAAAAACATCTGTCAGATAAAAAAAGCCTTCAGGAGGAAGTGACCTTTGAAAGACTTAGATGTGCTTTAAAGGTGTAGACCCCCTCAGACCTTCAGGCTGGTCCAGGTTTACCTTAACAATGGCTTTTAGTTCTGGTTCAGGACCAGTCAACAGGTCTGAGTCAGAAGACAGTCAGACAGACAGGTGACCGATGAGAAGGTGTTCAGATTGGACTAATGTGTACTCTTGGTCTGGTTTTCGTCAGAACTGGTTCTGCTGTGTTCTGTACGAGCTAAAACTGACCAACAGCTTTCTGAGACTCAACAGACAGAAGAGCGTCAGAGCCGTCCGGCCTGCTGGAGATTGAAAATATTCCTTTGTTGACAGAAACGTTCTGACCGGAAATATTCCCTCCATGACAGAAACAGAGTTCAGCTCTGAGTCGCGGTCTCAGGTGTCTGAGCTGGTCTTCAGGTGTTCGGACACTTCCTGTCTCTCAGCTTTGGCTCCGGTAACGAGGATCTCCGCTTGTCTTGATTTGGCTGGAAGAAGCTCTGTCTGGTCCACAAGCTGATGGTGTCTGAGGTGTCTGAAATTCAGCTGAGCTTCACCTGTTTTTCCTCTTTCCCTTTGAGTCGTGTTGGTTTCTCCTGCAGCCAATCCACGCTCACCAGCCACAGGATAAAAACCTTGCCAGTCGTCATCAGCTCGTCATGTTCTCGGGCCTGAAGACTCGTCTCGGCAGCTCTGCTGTCCTTGAGCTTTGCTCTGTGCTCGGGTGTTTTGTCTTACCTGTGTCAGAGTAACTGAGTCTGTCCAGCTCCAGTCCCACACCTGAAGACCTGCTGTCTCGCCTCACCTGCCTGCCTCCTCCGACTGCAGCTTGTGGTGGTCGAGGGGTTAATGTGCCTGGACAGACTCGTTCTGACCAATTCAAGCTCCCATCAGGCTTCAGTGCATTTGCTGGTCCTTAAAGCGTCTTGAACGTTTTCAGCGTCAGTCGTTTCTAAAGTCTGGATTCCAGCAAATGTTTGATCTGAGCTGATTTCTCTCTGAAGAATTGCTCGAGCAGTAAAATGCTGATGTATCTGATGTCACAGCAGGAAGTAACCTGTTCCTTAAATATACTTCCATTTCGTGTCATGTGACTGTGCATTGTGTCAGCGGGGTCATGTGATCTGGAGGCTAAAATTATCCAGCAGATCTCAGGTCAGGTTTCAGCTGAAGAGACACAGCATGGAGGACTCCTGCTGCGCTGCCACAAGGTGAGAACTGACACACCGCAATACTACGAGCAGTACTACTGTGTACTAGAGCTGTTACTGCATAGATACTTCAACATTACTCAGACGTCCAGCTGAACTGCAGCAGTCCGACAGTTTGTTTGGGTTTAGGTTCACGAAGAAGAAGTTTGTGTTGAGCCTCAGAGAGCCTGAACGCTGAAACCAGGAAGTTTGAAGAGGAGACTAAAAAATCAGTTTCTGTACTTTGAATTAATCTGATCTCATTTTAATTTGAAGGTTTTACAGGATGTTTGCCTCCATTTTTACCAGTTTGTCCTGAAATTTAAGGGTTGTTCAGTTTGAAGTTTGCTTTTGTTGATCTAAAACATAACTTGATTTACTTTTATTATTACCAGGATGGTCAGAGGGAAGACACAGCTGCAGGTCAGAGGTCAGAGGTCATCTAACCTGTCCACCTGTGTGCTGTGACATCACACGGCTGACAAGAAGCAGTCATCATGGTGGGCGTGGTGGTGGGCGGCGCCGTGAGCTCCATCAAAGCTCTGTGGGAGACGAGGATTCGGAGGATCCAGGAGGAGCAAAAGGAGGAAGAGGAGCAGAGGAAGAGGATGGCGAGGGGCGGAGCCACAGGCAGGTTAGACCCTGCCTCCTGATCTGAGATCTGATTGGTTAAAACTACAGGATGTGTGTGTTAATGTGTGATTCCACCTGGACTGCTTTCTACGAGCACATGACATCAGATGACATCAGAATCAGAGCGATGATGTCATCACAGAAAAGAAATTTAAGTTTTTAATTTTTATGAAGTCTCTCATTCAGATGTCTTCAATATAGACGTGAACTCAGGATGTGAGGAAACAGCTAGCTTAGCTTGGCTTAGCTTAGCTTAGCTTAGCATAGCATAGACTGGAAACAGGGAAACAGCAAACTTTCTGTCCAAAGGTTCAACCCAGATTCCAAAAAACATCAAACAAACAGACGCTCCAGAAACACCTGTTTGGATCATTCCACAGGTAAACAGGCTCATTGGTAACAGCTGAGAGCATCATGCTTGGGTATGAAAGGGGCGTCCTTGAAAGGCTCAGTCGTTCATAGAGGATGGAGCGAGTTCACCACTTTGTAAACACATGAAGGATGAAGGAGATGAACACATGATTGTGGTTTTATTGATGTTTCACAGAGTTCAGACTTTGTTGAATTCAGGGCTGTCATCATTACATCTGACAAAGTTAATCACGTCCTGACTCCAGATCAGTACTGAACACATAGACATGAGACTGATTTCCATTTCAACAGCTCATTCTGTGACGGAACAACAACAAGAACGTTGATGTTGGATCATAGAACTCTCCGTCGTAGTTTAGTCTCAGATGTGAATGTTTGTTCTCAGACTGAACTCCAGGACTCGACTCTCAGACACTGACTTCCACGCTTTCACATCATGGATCAGTTATGTCTTCCAGTGTGTGTCCTGGTTTGTAGGAGGACAGGTCGAACGCCAGGATCAGGGCTGGAGCTCAGGTCATGTTCAGGGTATTCCAGGGGATGTGGAGGGTTTTCAGACTGGTGGTCAGTGTGGAAGAATCAGCGAGGACAATGATCAGCGAGCACCTTTGTGAATGAATGAAACAGTATGAGAGTCCAGTTTCTGTGAAAGACAAGAGCTTTGATCAGTTCTGAGTAAGATTTGTCTGGAAAGGATCAAATACCGTTGCACACACTGTGTAGTCTCGAACCAAACCAGCAAACGCCTAAAACGTCACGTCGGACTTCAGACCACATGCTTCCGTTTCACATTTTTGGACTTACATGATGTCACTCCGATGAGCGACCTGCACACCGATCCCGACATTAGAACAAGCTTTTGGTGGTTCTCTCCTCAGACTGAGTCCAGGTCCATCTGTTCTGTCATGTTTCATGTGGTTCACATTCGCGGTTCAGACTGAGTGTCGGCCTCTGGGAGGACCGGGCGGCTCTGGCTCGACTGAAACAGAAGCTGCAGACTGAAGACGGACGCCTCATCCTGCGAATCGAACAGGAGGAGTGGAAGGTAACGTCCTCCACACAGGAAGTAGAGCAGAATCTTTTTAAGCTGCTGCTGTCATTCAAATAACAATGCAAAGCCATTTATTCATTAATATTAATTCATTTTCTTATGATTGTTTTATGCTTAATGTTATTTAATGAGTCTATATCAGTGACCGTTAAAAACATGTAAAATCCATCATGAGAACTCGATAGTGAACTATAAAAAGCTCTCAGCCCCAGCAGGGAGGCTGTCAGTCCTCAGTACAAACCCACAGTTCAGCAAAGAGTCCTGATCTCAACTAAAACTCCTCTTCAGGATCCAGGAAGCATCAGAAACACTCAGTTTGAGACTCAACACCACAGTGGATGGAGCTGGAGATTCTGATCCTATAGCAGAGGTGAATTATTGATTAGAGACTTTTTGGCTCGATACCAGCAGTTGGCAGGTTAACCAGTGATCACCGTCAGGATGGACTGGACCTCACCCACTGGTTTTCTCACTGCATTGATATCATGCAGGCTGGATGTGGCCTGCCGGCTGCCAGTTGTCAATCACTTAAGTAGACTCTTTAGGTGGATTTACCTGATCTGGCCTCCGGGATCACTGATATCGTCCCTCATGTTATTCTGTTATGGTCTTTTTTTTTTCTTACCCTCCACCAGTCATTGCCGGGCTGCCTGGTCCAGCTCAGTCAGGTCCAGGAGTGGCAGATTCACCGAACTGGGCTGCAGAAGATCCCTCACTTCATCTCCAGCTTCCACAATCTTTTAGTTCTTGATCTGTCCCGCAATGGGGTCTCCGAAATCCCCAAACAGATTGGTTGGTAATCTTCAGTTAGAACCCCCCCAATCATTTCATTCTTATCTGAGGTATACAGATTCTGATGTTCTTGTTCCGGTCTCAGGGAAGCTGACTCGGCTCAGAGAGCTCCTGCTGAGCTACAACAGAGTCCAGTTTGTTCCTGAGGAGCTGAGCTGCTGTGAGAGTCTGGAGAGACTGGAGCTGGCCATGAACCGGGACCTAAACCAGCTACCAGACCAGGTACAAATCACTAACTCAGACAGCTTCCACTCCAGGTATGAAGATAGACCTAAACCAGATTCCGAGCAGATAGCTACACCACAGAAATCCTTTAAGCCCAGTGTGAACATAATTCACATCTAAACCAGGTGTGAACTGAGAGCTCACAGTTTCCAACCCAATATGAACACAAACCCGAACCACATTTAAAACAAGGTACAAGTGAAAACCTGATCCAGCTTCCAAACAAACTCAGCTGCGGGACCAGATGGAGACCAAACCTAAACCATCTTTCTGACAAAGTCCAGTTGACCTGAATGTACAGAGTTCTGGTCTGTTCTGTCCTCTGTATGTTAGTTGAGGAACCTGCAGAAGCTGCAGCACCTGGATCTCTCCATGAATGACTTCACCTGCGTGCCGGACTGTGTGGTTGGATTGCCGGCGCTCGAGTGGCTCGACATGGGAGGAAACCGGCTGCAGCACTTACCTGAAGACATACACAGGTGTGAATGAACTATATGAGCCCCGCCCCTTCTGCCGTCAGCCAATGAACATTAAGATACGTTTGTCCTCAGGATGGAGAAACTGCACACATTGTGGCTACAGAGGAACCAACTGGAGAAACTCCCAGATAATATCAGCAGGATGGCGAGCCTGGACACTCTGGTCCTCAGCAGCAACAGACTGAAAGACATCCCCCCACTGATGGAGGACATGTCCAACCTCAGGTCAGTCTGTCCACTGTCAGGTGTGTCAGTCTCTCCCCAGTCCTGTCCACCACCAGGTGTGTCAGTCTGTCCACAGACCTGTCCACCATCAGCTGTGTCAGTCTGTCCACAGACCTGTCCACCATCAGCTGTGTCAGTCTGTCCACAGACCTGTCCACCATCAGCTGTGTCAGTCTGTCCAGGGTGATTCAGTGTTGATATTTGTAATATTTCCTGTTTCCTGTTGGTTGACGTAAAAACGACGATTCAGTCGTTCCTCAGGCTGAACAGACGTTTGTGCTTCTGTTGGAGCAGGTTTGTGAATTTCCGGGACAACCCTCTGACTCTGGATGTGACACTGCCGTGCAGGAAGACAAAGACTGAAGATGATGAAGATGAAGATGACAGAGAGATGTTTGGACGAGAGTTCATGCAGACGTACATCCAGGAGGCCAGAAAGCGAGCGTACGCCGTGCTCAACGTTCACTGTGTCAACCGTTAGTATCAACACTTTCCCAGAGCTCAGACTAATGCACTCACCATTCACACGTTCACGTTTGACCCGACGCTGTCAGCTTCTCTTTAACAGTTCATTTAACCTGAGCACGAGCCTGAAACGTTTAAACTTAACTCAAACCTTAACCGACAGAACTTAACTTTAAGATTGAAAACATGGGGAAAAAAGGAAAATCTACGCTTTTCTGCTGATTTCTTTAAATTGCTTCAATGAGCGGCTTTACAACGCAGAAAGAAAGGAAGAAGAAGCCAAAGAAGAGAAAATGACACCAAACTTTTCTCATTCATTCATTCATTCATCGTTCTGTGATACTGTGAAATATTAAAGGTGTAAAATGTAAATTGTGTTCTCACATTAAGGTTCAGCGTTCTTAAATTGTCCATCTGGTGCTGCAGTCTGTCCCCAAAGACAAACAGAAACGAGTGGAGACATTTTGACTATTGTCCAAAAACACTGGGTCCTGGTTTTCCCATAATGCACCTGGACTGTCCGTCAGAGAAAGCCTCCAGTGTGTAACAGACAGTTAGACACCTGCAGTCTGATGACATCACTGTGACATCATCCTGACCGTGTTTGCTGAACTGCTGCTGGTCCAGGCAGTCCTCGAGTTTTGGATGACCAACCAGGACCAGGAGACTGAACCACATGTGGAAAATTTAGTTTTAAAATCAAGAAAAACTCATCACACCACATTTTTGTCTTTTCTGTCACAATTTCTAACAAAATCACAATTGTGTCAAACAGTTTGTATTTCTGAGTGACTCCAAACCCTCGATGTGTCTGTAACTGAGAGAACCACGCAGGAAAGAGTAAAACTCTCTGGAACAGATTTAACCTAAGTTAAGTTTAAGTCCTAACCCTAACCCTGTCCAGCCGATCCTCTTATGACCCCGCACGTTTACCTCATGACCCTCGGTGGGGCCCAGACCCCCAGGTTAAGAAACCATCTAATGTCATTTTTCATTTTTGTCCTTGAAGTAAAATTTTTGCTGGAATAAGTTTTTCTTTTTTAAGATCCAGCTGTTTAGAATATTAGAAGAACATGTAATTACAATAACATACTACTACTACTACTACTACTACTACAAATGAGTAATAATTGAGTTTTACTAAAAACTTGTCTTGTTCAGCTCAGTATATTGATTAGTATTGAAACGGGATCATCTGATGTGTTTCCGTTGATGTTTCAGAGCCGAACGACGACTTGTCAGACTAAATAACGTCAGCGTTTCTTCTTCTGGGCTTTTCAAAGCTCAGCAGCGGGTTTTAAAGGCAGTGAAGAAGAAGAAGGTTGACAGCAGCTGAGAAGACTCTGAACTGTGAACAGAAGAAAACTGTCCGTCTGCTCCGCAGCGTCTCACATCACTGCGTCTGTAGTTCAGTCTGTCTGTAGTTCTGTCTGTCTGTAGTTCTGTCTGTAGTTATTCAGTCTGTAAGTCTGTCTGTAGTTCAGTCTGTCTGTAGTTCTTCAGTCTGTCTGTAGTTCAGTCTGTCTGTAGTTCTTCAGTCTGTAAGTCAGTCTGTAGTTCTTCAGTCTGTCTGTAGTTCAGTCTGTCTGTAGTTCTTCAGTCTGTAGTTCAGTCTGTCTGTAGGTCTTCAGTCTGTCTGTAGTTCTGTCTGTAGTTATTCAGTCTGTAAGTCAGTCTGTAGTTCAGTCTGTCTGTAGGTCTTCAGTCTGTCTGTAGTTCTGCCTGTAGTTATTCAGTCTGTAAGTCAGTCTGTAGTTCAGTCTGTCTGTAGTTCAGTCTGTCTGTAGTTCTTCAGTCTGTAAGTCAGTCTGTAGTTCTTCAGTCTGTCTGTAGTTCAGTCTGTAGTTATTCAGTCTGTTCTTCAGTCTGTCTGTAGTTCAGTCTGTAATTATTCAGTCTAGTCAGTCTGTAGTTCAGTCTGTCTGTAGGTCTTCAGTCTGTCTGTAGTTCAGTCTGTCTGTAGTTCTTCAGTCTGTAAGTCAGTCTGTAGTTCTTAAGTCTGTCTGTAGTTCAGTCTGTCTGTAGTTCTTCAGTCTGTAGTTCAGTCTGTCTGTAGTTCTTCAACCTGTCTGAAGTTCAGTCTGTAGTTCTTCAGTCTGTCTGTAGTTCAGTCTGTCTGTAGTTCTTCAGTCTGTAGTTCAGTCTGTCTGTAGTTCTTCAACCTGTCTGTAGTTCTTCAGTCTGTCTGTAGTTCAGTCTGTAGTTCCTCAGTCTGTCTGTCTGTCGTTCTCCAGTCTGTAAGTCTGTCTGTAGTTCTGCAGTCTGTAGCTCTTCTGTTGGAATGCAGCCAATCAGCACACAGATGAACTCAATGGAAAACGTTTAATACAAACTTTACAAAAGGTTTGTGGCGTCTGTGATGATTCTCGGTTCGACTCGGCCAGTGAACGCTTGGTTTAGGACCTTCTGTGGTCGCCGTGAGTGTCTGCAGTTTGACCTTCAGGACGAAGACGAGGGCACGGCGGTTAACAAGACGTTCTCCAGAGTCACCTGACTGCTGACGTAGGCGCTCAGTTTGCTGTCCAATCCTTTCGTCTTCAGGAAGTGAAGTCTGCCGCCATCAATCAGACGTTTACAGAGACGACCGACCTGCTGGCGTTCACCTGCTGACAGAAACCTGCAGGGAAATCAATCAATCAGTCAATCAATCAGTCAATCAATCAATCAATCAATCAATCAATCAATCAATCAATCAATCAATCAATCAATCCCTGTTCACTGACGAGCAATGCAAACATGTTCGGATTGATGTTCATTTACTTCCTGGCACCCTGTGCAGGATTTGATGTTTTAAAGGGACAGTCCACCATAAACAGAACACACTGGGTCCTGTGTCCCTCTGCAGTGTCTTCAGTGTCTTTGGGATTACGTCCATACTGGAAGACTTTCTGAGCAGTTAAAAATATCGATGTTTGTGATTAGGTTGATTTGTTTGTTTCCTTCTTTCCTGTATTTTAAATAAAGTCTCAGCACACGAAAAACAAACTTTAAAGTGGACTTTTTCTTTTTTGACAAGACGGGGGACGGAGAGGGGATGACCTGCAGCAAAAGGCTCCAGGTTGGGGTGGAGCCCGAACTGCCGGGTTGAGGACACAGGAGAGCTGGTTGTCTTAGTAACTGAACACCTTTACCTGACTGTCCCAGTGAGGGCGAGCAGCTGTCAGATGAATGCTCTGATATCATTCACCATCACTGAAGAGCTTTAAGACCTGAACTTCTGTCCTGATGACGGGGTCAAAGGTCAATTACTTACCCTTTCACAGCATCTGTCTCCCCTGCTGGTTCGTGCTCATCGTCGTCTCCTCTCCGATTGGTCGGATCCATAGGTGGAAGGACCTGACTGGTCGGTCTGAGTCCACATGTGGCCCAGCTAGACATCCGACAGAAGGCTGAGAACTCTGCAGCTCCGAGTCCTCGCTGCAGAAAGAACTGCTGACCGACGTAGTGACGCCACTCACAGCGATGGTGGCAGCACAGCGCCAACGCAAGGCCCAGGACTGGACCAGGACCAGAACCAGGCTCTGGCAGTGCTGCTGAATCGGCTGATTCCGGATCATCGACTGATTCTGGGACAGCTGGTTCTGAGGTCTTGAGGCGTTTTTGGGCTGGCTCCGTCTCCTCTTTTGCGGGTTGCGGCGTTTCCAGCAAACAGCGCAGAGCCAGATCTGAGGTCAGGAACAGAGAGACCAACTGAGCCTACGAACTGCTAGCTGCAGAAGAAGAACCGGTCTGGTGGCAGGTTCAAAGGTCCAGTTTGTGGGATTTAGGTGATCAGTGTATCATGCATTATATCTAGAGAGGGATCAGGTCCTCGTCCACAGAGTCCAGCATGTTTCTACAGACCAGACGAACACAGAGTCTACAAAGGCCACAGCAGAGGCTGAGGCGAGGACTGTTCAGCTGGTTGCAGTCTGCAGCTTCACCACTAGATGCCACTAAATCCTCCAGACTGGACCTTTATAAACAGATGTCTTCCCGACGAGCCTCGACGATGCTGACACACAAAAAGAGGAGCACACCTGTATGACCAGGTGCTGCATCAGCAATCTAACAGCACTATGAGCAACAAAAGGACTATCACAGCAAATGAGTTCTTATCGGAACGAAGGCTCATTTATCTGCTAGCCATGATGACATCATAAAACATGATGACAGACGCTCGTAGCTTCATTCAAAAACCTCAACAGAAGCTTCGATGTAAAAATACGGACTGATGAGCTGTGATAGGCTGACCAACATGTGGACGCTGTTGTGACTGACAATACCGACAGCCAATCGGAGAGTGAAGCTGACCGCTCTCACCTGTCGCTGCTCCACAGAGGTGTTTCCCGACTCCGACCAAAGGGAGCTTCTTGTGTCTGATCAGAGGGACTTTGCCTGAAAACACCTGCAGGGTCAGTTCAGAAGATTCAAACTGAATAAACGAAACCATCAGTGAGTCCAAATGTTCGTTTCTTACTTAAATCCAGATGCTGAATGTCGACCTGCAGCCTCTCAAACTGAACTCCAGCATCCTGATGTTTCCCGTCGACCTGGACCAGACCAGAACAGAGCAGGTCAGAACAGACCAGACCAGACCAGACCAGACCAGAACGGAGCAGGTCAGAACAGACCAGACCAGAACGGAGCAGGTCAGAACAGACCAGACCAGAACGGAGCAGGTCAGACCAGACCAGACCAGACCAGACCAGACCAGACCAGACCAGACCAGACCAGGTCAGGTCAGGTCAGAACATTACAGAACAGACTTGATTTACTTTATGACTCAAACTGGAAACACGTTCTTTCAGCTGTTCTTGAATCTAACAGGATAAATGTTGTCATGTAACTGCTGACTCCACCCTCACTGATGACATCACTCTTGATTATTAAGTGAATTAATGGAACAAAATTCACATTTTCGAATCATATTCTTAAGACCAGATGGGCTGTGACCGGCTTGGAACCTTGTGAGTTTTGGACAGTTGAGACTTCGGGACTTTGGATGCTGAGCAGTCTTGGAGACTGTTTTGAGTTGGAGGTTTGAGAGTCGAGAGTTTGTCAGATGGGAGTCTGGAGTTGAGAGGTTTTTCCTGCCTTGAAGCGGGTGCAGCAGCGCTCCACCAGCAGCAGCTGCAGGTCGCTGCAGGTCTTCAGGTGGTCACGGGTCTTAAGAGCTTCGTGGATCCAGTGAGACAGTTTCCCTCGACCTGCTCCGAACTCCACAAAGCACCGCCCCCTTCTCAGCAGCCCCAGCGCCTCCAGGTGACCTAAGATAGAGGACTGGACACGCCTGGCAGGTGAGAGAGGACCAACAGTGAAGGCTCCACCCCCTCCATGTCACCTCAGATTCATTACCTGTTCAGGGCTGTAACCAAGACTTCAGACATACTGAGGTCATGAGTCCATATTCAGGACAGGTTCAACCCGATCAACCAAACTCTGCACAATGTCCAGAGTATTTAACCAAAACACAACATTTCACTATTCACTGTTATTATCAACACTGTAGCGTAGTCAGCTGTGTCCAGGTGTGTCCAGGTGTGTGTCCAGATGTGTTAAAGTTTAGATGTGTACCTGCTGCTTCAGGTGTTTGTGGGCGGAGTCTCCATTGCTCGGGTCATTAAGCTCCTCCTGGAGGACAGGGTGAGACAGGATACTGTCCTCCACATCACATTGCAGTCCTACAGCGACAGCATTAACAACATTTCATGACTCACAGTCACACATACCTGACTGAAGGTGACGATGGACTCACCTGTGACTGCAGTCTTCAGTTTGTCCAGCAGAGATTCCAGGTGTGTCCGGCTGTATTCACACAGACTCACCTGACACACAAACAGCACCATCAGTATTTTCAGTGTTCTGAACTTGTTATTTTTCAGAGGGTATGAGTCCTTGGGCAGGTCAGTCGTTACCTGTTGGAGCGTCTCGTCTCCATCAGCTGATCCAGAGTTTATGTTCTCTACGTAAAACACCTGCAGGAGGTCAAACAGGACGGATGACTGCTTTAATCCAAACGCTTCAGACACCTTTATGCATCCATCACTACTGAAGTAACTTCCAGTGAGAGTGTGTAACTACGTACATTTACTCAAGTACTGTGTAAATTTGGTGTACTTGTACTTTACTTGAGTATTTCCATTGTCTGCTACTTTCTCCTTCTCCACCAAACCTCAGAGAACTTTTAAAACGGTCAGTGTTAAAAGTAATCAATCAATCAGTTAATCAATTATTTGACTTGTCAACTATCAGAAATGAACCAGTGACTTTAATTAGAACGACTGATCGTTTGTGCTAAATGACTGAATCAAAATCAATAATCAATATTCAGTCCCAATAGTGAACACTAACACACTATGTCGTCCTGCAGTGCTGAGGTCAGATTAAGATAATAAGACTTTATTGATCCGACACTGCAGAAATTCAGCATAAACACGTGCACGTCACCCGACTCTACACTTTTAACGTTACATTTGTGGCAGCAGACACAGAGACAGTGAACGCAGCACGCCGTTCAGCGCAGTGTCGTGAAGGTGTGTCTCACAGGTTTGGGTTTGTCCCTGGAGTTACATCTCTTCAGGTGTTTGTCCAGTTTGTCTTCGCTCACGGTGCTGAAACACAGAACGTCACAAACAGAACAGGATCAATCAGCGATCAATAAACACGGCAGATCAATAACCTCATTGATCATTGCTGACTCACTGTTTGGGGTCCAGAGGACACGTGATCCTCCTGCGGCTTCCTTCCTCCTGAAAACAGGAAGCAGTTAATTAACAGATGATTGATGACATCACACTTCACCTGTTGGAGACAGGTGTGAATGTGTGATTTAAAGCTCGTGGACTACAGCAACAACAAATCATCTGTCAGCAGATCTGTGGCAGCAGCTGAGCATTTTGCTGGTGAAGTTAGCGTTAGCACGAATTTAGCCGCAGCTAAATCAGGAATAATAATAATAATAATAATAAAGAAGGAGGAGGAGGAGGAGGAGGAGGAGGAGGAGTAAAGACACAGTGGATGAACGTATCAGCGGAGCAACCTGTCAATCAAACAGAAATATTAAGACATGTAAATGAGCTGCTGATAAATATGAGCGGACTGTCCCAGTGTCCTCCTCTGTTTACTGTCCACTCCTCATGAGAAGCCAGCCCTCTCTGCTCCTCTTTTCTCAGCGTCAGCAGCTTTTTGCACCTTTTCCAAACTGAAAGCTGAGAAAGTTTGAACATGGCCTCCGTCTGAGGAGCAGACGTGTTGCACGAGGAGCGTCAGGCGCTGTTTGCAGGTGTTTCTTCTTCGTGTTCTCAGAGTCGTGCTGTGTGTGTCCCTGAACTCACCATGGTCGCGTGTTCTCCACAGAACACTTTTCCTTTGCCGACGATCATTTTACAGAAACGTTTCTTTTTCTCCACGAAGAAGCCACATCTGCCGGGCAGGGGCGCCGCCATGTTGGAGACACAGAGGCAGCTGACACCCGTGCTGTATTCAGGTGCTCGGCCAACTGCAGGATCCACCGTTGACACTGTCCCTCCTGGACCTCAGACCCAGCTGTCTGAGCTGGTGCAAACCCTCCCAGATCTTGTCCAGATCCATAGACATAATATACGTAGACGCGTCATTACGTGCTGGAGCGTAATCCAGCGTCGCCGCCATATTGGGTGGGTCTCCGCTAGCAGCAGAGCCAACTGAAGTCAACGTAAAGAGCGCAACAATGCCCCTGTTTTATTTCTTTATTTTATTTTATTTAGCTTCCCAGCCCCAGTTACAAGCTTAACAGGGTAGTGTACGACGCTGGAATGACCTGGACTTTTAAAGCTAACTTTTCCAGGCCTCAAAAAAAAGAAAAGGAAATGTACTGAGCAGGAATATATGGGAGCTTTGTGTGTGTGTGTGTGTGTGTGTGTGTGTTAAAATCAGTGTATCACAAACATCAGCAGTTTCAGTCCAGGCTGTTATGGAATCTTTGTCATCCTGAAGCTGTGAACAGTTAAATTTACACACGTCAGGCCAGACGGTGTGTGTGTGTGTGTGTGTGTGTGTGTGTGTGTGTGTGTGTGTGTGTGTTTGAAAGCAGCAGTTGTCTGTGGGCCGACACACATGATGAGTTGGCCAAAAAGAAAAAACCTTCCTCGTTTCGACAGTTTGTTTAATGCGCGTGTCAACAGGTTATGCCAGATGTCTGGTTTTTGTGCGTGTGTTGTGCGCGTGCGTGCATGTGCCTGTGCCTGTGCTTAACTTTACATTAAATAAACTCAGCGCACAAAAACAGAAATTAAGAAATTCTTGTGTTATTGGTGTGTACAGAAGGGCCATGATTGTGTGTGTGTGTGTGTGTGTGTGTGTGAGAGAGAGAGAAAAATCAAATGAACAAACTGTTTCTTTATTAAAATCTAAAATTAATTCATTTATTAATGTGCCATACCGTATGTCTGTATTGTGCTCTTTAACAAAGTATTTCAGCATGAAAGCATTTGTTTTTAATGTGTGGCGGCGTCCTGTGTCATAACTACATCTCTGACGTTTGTAACAAACCAAACCGTGTGAAAATCGGCTAAAAATGAGAGGAGTTATGATGATAAGTGTAGCTGGACACACACCTTCCTCCATAGAAATAAATGCACTGGGACGCATGGGAGACCCATCCAAGATGGCGGCCGCTGAACGTCAGCTCCAACAGGAAGCGTCAGTCAATGAGGCGTCTACGTATGTTATGTCCATGTCCAGATCCACCACATCCACGCATCTCCTGGCAGAGTCCAGGACCGCCGTGATTCTCTCTGACTTCCTGTGATTCCAGTTTATGACGGCTCAGTTTGTCAGCATGGCGACAAATGGCCGACATCCCTCCTGGTCTGCACTGCTGCCTCCATCTCACCATTTCTCTGCCTCCTCTTTCAGCTTCAGCTTCCTGCTCTGATCTCATCCACTTTAACTCCCTTCATTCTTTTCAGACTATTTTCTTCCTCCTCCTCTTCGTCACATGATAATAAGTATGATATATAATATTATTAGTGCTGTCAATCGCTTCAAATATTTAATCGCGATTAATCGCATAAATGTCGTAGTTAACTCGAGATTAATCGCAAGTTAATCGCACATTTTTATCTATTCTAAATGTCCCATTAATTATCATTTTAATGCTCTTATCAACATGGAAAAGTGGATCGGTTGCTTTGTGCAAATGTTTTTTTATTGAAAATGTGTCGTGTTATATTTCACACTAACATTCACATTTGAATGAATCAAATCTCACAGTTTAACGCTGTCAACAAACAGATGACAAAATAATAAATGCTTGTTTACAAAAAGCCCTTCAGCAGCCTTTTCTAAGGGATCAAAACAGGGAGATACTAGATAAAGTTAAAGGTGACATCATTGTAAAGTAGGACTCAGCCTGTAGTGCAGTTAAACCACGGCTGAAACTTTCCTTTAAGTTTCCTCTGAACATCCCAGCAGTCAGACTGTGATGCTGTGTTTGTTCAGCAGAGGCTCATCAGCCTCTT
Source organism: Chaetodon trifascialis (assembly GCF_039877785.1). Classification (NCBI taxonomy): domain Eukaryota; kingdom Metazoa; phylum Chordata; class Actinopteri; order Chaetodontiformes; family Chaetodontidae; genus Chaetodon; species Chaetodon trifascialis. The sequence goes on along the minus strand of NC_092059.1, from coordinate 335,177 downwards.
CTTTCTCTCCAGAAACAGTGAACATCACTTGTCTCTGGCTGCAGTCAGCTTGTTTTTAGTTGCGGTATCCATCTGTCTCTGTCCAAGCTTTGGTCTTGTCAGTCGACCCATCTGCAACTTCTTGAAACTAAACTTTCTATTCAGAATCTTGTTCGCGTCCATTTCGGCGTTTCGCGCCTGACATCCGCCGACACTTTGACAGCTAGCGAGCAGGCGAGACCCAAACATGCGTGGGGCGTGTCCATTGTTTTGTTTCCGGTTTACAATCGGATCCTGTAGTTTCTCTAACGTTACTAGCAGTGGACACAGCTTCTAAAAAACTACAAGTTCACGAGGTCACAAAGAGCGTTAATCGCGCGATAAAAAAATGACGCCGTTAAAATTGATTTGCGTTAACGCCTTAATAACGCGATAGTTTTGACAGCACTAAATATTATATATGATATAATGATATTTATAATTCAAGAATTATTGTTTAAGTATGATTAAGAAAGTTATCTTTTTATTAGCTTCATATGTAAACTGTGTCTTGTTATAAGGTGCACATTGAATGTTTTCACCTGGCAAAGAATATATGTATGCATACATGTGTGTGTGTGTGTGTGTGTGTGTGTGTGTGTGTGTGTGTGTGTGTGTGTGTGTGTATTACCTCATTTATTTTTTAATGTACTATATTTGGTTTATTTTGCAACTTGTTTACTTTAACCAGTGATATTAAATAAATCATGCTTTGCAGCTGTAATATAGAGTGATATGTTGCAAAACATTTGGTAAAAATGTGAAAAAATTAAAACAAGAGAAATAAACATATTAACAAATATGTAAAATATGAATTAATCAAAATATTAGCAGCATACAACATAAACACACCAGAAAGTAATAAATGGAATTTTTCGCATAATCTTCAGCCATTTTTAGCCTTAAAGATTTAAACCAACATTTTAAATCGTTTTTAGAGCTGAAACCAATCTAATAATATTTAAAAGTCTACTTTTATATAACGTTTAACGTTTTCTCAGCCCATATTACGCGCTCGATTTCTCCGCAGCAGCACGCAAACGCGCCTCTCTTTTCTGATTGGCTATCCTCACTCTCCATTTGTTCAGTTATCTTTTCTGATTGGCTGCTTTGTATGCCAGTTAGCACGTTGTCGAGCCTCTAATAACAGCGGGGCGGGGCCTGAGTTTGCGTCCAGGTGACGTCATTGTGGACTGTCCAGACCATGATGGCGGCGGCGGCAGCAGCAGCAAAGTTGGGCGGCGGTCTCGGTTCTTCTTCCACCGGTTCTTCCCGACCAGTGGCGGCGGATTACTCGGTGCTGGTGGTGGTGGGAGCGCTCGGTCCGCCTGGTCTGCTGGAACGGCTGCTGCAGCAGATAGACTCAGGTGAGTTCTAATAAAGTTATCCGGCACCGAAGACGCACAAGAACCGAGCTGCAGCTACGGTACTTGGGGCGGGAAGTCAGCGGGGCCCTTCAGAATAAAATCCGTGAAGAAGAGCTGACGTCGCTGCTACTTTAGCGTCCAAAGTTGTTATCACTAAAAAATGTCTCCCTGTTCGGCTTCCCTTGTAGATTTCAAACCGGGGTTTAACACCACAGTATGAATGAAACGTCTGTAGAGTGCTTCTCCTTGTCGGTAGCGCGTGAACAGGTAAAATAATACTTGACAACATTTCCCGGGAGTACAGTTAGCATGCTAACCCCAAAACGTCGAACGTATCAAGCTAACCGAGCGTATCAAGCTATCTGAGCTAGCTAACGGGAGCTAGTTTCCTCCTTAGAAGTCTAAAGTCCACGAACCCGCAGTGTTTTTCATTCGTGTTGAATGATTCGGTTCATTCCCTCCTCATAACGTGGTCAACGTCAGGACACAGCTGCCGTGGACACAGGCTTTTAACGGGACACGGTTTTGTCGCGTCCCCTCCGCGATGTGAAACAGCTGCTCGTTAGTGTTAGTTAAATTTAGATGTGACATCACAGCGGACATGCGGAACATCCTGTCGGTGGTTCGACTGCACTTTGCTGCTCTTTACCTTTACCGTCTGCTGTAAATGAACGTTTGAGCTCCGGTTACAGTCTCCTGAATCAGATGTTTGGTCGTTACTTTGGGTTCATGTGGTGTTTGGTTCACATGTGACGTTGTTTGGTTTCTGACGGCTGCTCGAGTTCATTGACAGAAACCTCATTGATCACATGTGGGTGGAAGTTTGCCACTGAGTTTCTTAGAAATGGCTGCTGCATTTACAGATTTTACTGAAAAATGTCCAAATCACTTTTGAACACCGTCAGAAGTTGCAGCGTCGTCTCTCTCTGATGGCTGAGCCTCTGGATCGCCCCCTGATGGCTGTCTGTAGTATCGCTCATAAACCGCCTGGTACGGGAGGGGACGCGGGTCAAACGAAAAAAAAATGAAACAAGTGTCAAATCGGTTTTTCTCAAAGGTGATTTCTGTCAGTGTAGGTGCTTCTCATCACGCTGATGTGACTTCAACTTTCCATTTTTTTTGACACGTTTGGTTCTAGAGTTATTTGAAGGGGGCATAACGTAGTGATTGACAGCTAACCCCACCTGTGATCAAGGGGGGTGGGTGTAAGACGAGTGTATGACCTCGATACCGTGACTACGATCACCACTGTGATAGCATAGCAGGACGTTTTGTCTTCAGTCCGGCGTCCATCTTGACTTATGGTGCATTTCCATTCCACAGTTCCAGCTCTACTCGACTCGGTTCTACTCTACTCTACTAGGTTTGGTTGCGTTTCCATTACAATTGAGTACTTCATAGTACCTCCTCAACGTAGGCGGGGTTGTCATACTACGGCTGTGACTGCCATGATGCCAATTTGTACATGACGCGAACAGAACCGACAAACAATGGAGGACATCGAGGCGATGTTGTATTTGGACCTCGTTGACGGACCACGGTGATATTTTACGAGCAGCCATTTCCCTCGAGTGAGAATAAAGAGTACAGTCAGCGGTTGCTGTTGCCCGGCGTTACAATGGAGGGGGCGGGATTGTTTTTCCGGTGTTGGATGTCGCAGACCAGTGACGACACTCCGGCCAATCAGTGGCCGACAGGCTGTTGACGTCAAACATATAGTATCGCTTCTACTCGCTTGGAACCTCGCCAGAGCAGGTACTAAATATCGTACCAGGTACTATCCCTAATGGAAGCACAAAACAACCGGGTAGAGTAGAGTCGAGCCGCGCTAGTGGAAATGTGGCATTACAGTCTTTGGTCAGAGCCCAACACAGGAAATACTCACAGCTTCAACCAGAGAATGAACGACGTAAGTGATTAATGTCTGATCAGAATTATTGCTAGTTACGTTGACCAATCTGTTCAGCTGTAGCGTCCGCAGGACTCTGTGTTATTACTGTGTAATTAAACTTATGCTGGTGTCATTCAAAGGGAAACAGGCGAGGCAGCAGAAGCTCAGTAACGTCTGCAGCACTGAATCAAACTGTTCAGGCCAGAACAATAATTTTACTGTGACTGAACACAAGTACACAAACACAAACACTCTGTCCTGTACGTCATGTGCTAGCACTGCTCTCTTCCAGCTCCAGTAGTTCAGTCAGTCACTTCAGGCTGTTTTCAGTCTGTTTTCAGCCCATTTTTTATTCTTTCAGTCTGTTTTCAGCCAGTTTCTGTTCAGTGTCAGGCTGGTTTTCTGCATGCAGATTTATTTTGCTGCTTGCTGACACACAAAGAGGAAGTGGTGTTACTAAATATCATCAGCTTCCTGTTTGCTGAGGGGAACAGATCTTCTGACAGATGAGGGAAACGTGGAGGGGTGTGTGACTGTGTGTGAAGACAGTCAAACAGAGCAGTCAGAACAACAGCACAGTTCACGGCTGCGTGTTGGATCAGATCAGACCTTCTGTGGACCAGTTTGTCTCCAGTCTGCTGCTGTGTGTGTTGAACACGATGAATAATGCAGCACAGTTACTTCAGCCTTCGTGCACCGCAGCAGACTGACCCACATCACCGAACACGTCTTTCTAAACTGGACCAGTTTCTCAGCAGTGAGCTGACGTCCCATTCAAGGGAATCCTGTGACACTTCATGTGGGGTTTGTTAAGGCGCCACGTCTTCCCTGGCTGTCACGTCCTGTCCTCAGAGACACAGTTTGGACGTATAAAGACTTGTCAGTGTGTGAAGCCTCCGCCCACACACACGACGAGGCTGCGAGCACCAGGGCCACGAGGACCACTGCCTCCACCATGATAATATTAACGCACGTTTCAGCTGTGCTGGGGCGAGGCTGTGCAGCTCTGAGACTCCCAGAATGCAGTGCGGTGGGTGGAGTCTGGTGACATCATGTCCTTCAGACACTGTGAGGTGCAGTGTGGTCTGGTTGTGTGATCTGGAGCCTTCAGTCGGTCTGGTTGCTGCTGGTCCTGATTAAAATTTCACGTTTTCAGAAGCATGAAAACTGAACAATGAAGTGAGCAGAAAACCAACTCGACCCCTGAAGGAAGAAAGTTCAAAATAATTCATTTCTGGTTCAGTTTGTAGATCTTTTAAAAGATGTTCATGTTGTTGTCAGCCACACGCACACACGCACACACACACACACACACACACTGACTGACATCTTTCTGTGGTCATGACAGATCAGTTTGTTGCTGTGTAGCTTGAGCTCACACGGGCTGCACTGATTGGTCGTTCTCAGCTCTGATATGACCAATAAGATGAGACTGCAGTCAGATGGTTCACAGTGACACATTCCGAGATGTAACGTGAAGCATGATGTCAGAGATGTTTCTGGTTGTCCAATCAGAGGTCAGAAAGCAGACAGCTGAGGTGTTTCTGATGAAGCAGGTGAGACACAGTCAGACTTTGTTCACCTGAGCCTCCACCCAGAGATGATGATGATGATGATGATGATGTCGTCACACCTGTCTGTGTTCTTCATCAGCTCTGTGAGCGTCATTTGACTCTACCTCTACATGAAATGGACCAATCACGTGCTGCCTTCTTCAGCCCAAGAAGAAGACAGCAGGTTAAAGTCCAGTGTTTTACTTTTGATTTGTTTCCTGGTTCTTCATCACGTTAACAATCACTCAGCTGTTGGTCTGAACAGCAGATTTTTCTTTTCGCGCTCTTTTATCTCCACCGTTAACTGTTATTATGGATCCAGTCAGAGTCAGAGAGTGGGAGAGTCTGTCCATCAGAGGTACACAGTGCATGACCCCGTGTCTGAGCAGGTGAAGCACAGACTGCAGGTCGTCTTCATGCACAGGCGTTTGTTAAACAGGTAACACAGAAAACACTGCTGTCTTATTCATATTAACACAGTTCACGTGTGTGTGTGCGCTCACACACACTCATCAAGTGACGGCTGATCCAGCTGTGATCAGAGACTGGACATGTACTCCCGGCCAGGATCATCGCCCAGCTTTATTGTGTGTGTGACTGTGTGTGTTTCAGGTGTGCGCTGTTGGCCTGTGGATCTGGATGTTTCTGTTCTGGATCAGCAGCTGAAACTGTTCGTGTCCAGACACTCGGCCTTCCTGTCAGAGCACGTCCCAGGTGAGAAACCAGAAAGACTGTTAGTGCACAGACAGACGGAGGCGTCTGACGGAGGCGTCTGACGGAGGCGTCTGACGGAGGCGTCTGACGGAGGCGTCTGACGGAGGCGTCTGACGGACGCGTCTGACGGACTTGACCAGAGAGGACAGAAGCTCTGATCCGGTTCAATCAGCCTTTGGGGGAGAGAGAGAGAGAGAGAGAGAGAGAGAGAGAGAGAGAGAGAGAGAGAGAGAGAGAGAGAGAGAGAGAGAGAGAGAGAGAGAGAGATGTCTGATTCAAACACATGGACGCAGTCAGCTGAGACTCTGCTGACACACACAGACCACAGACCCCCCCCCCACACACACACACACACTCTCACACTGTCTCCTCAGTCGACTTGATCAGCCTTCAGCAGCCAATCAGGACGGCTCGATTCAGCTCATTCTGAACTGACAGAGCCTCAGTTCACTGCCTCTGTTGTCACGGTAACCACACCAACAGCTGACAGGAAAGAAACAGAGGACTTCCTGTTGGCTCAGGGTCAGGGGTCGAAGGTCAGCTCAGAGAGACGGGTCATGGTTTTATCTGTTAGAAGTGAGTCAGCGCTGGTTTAAGCGGTGAAATGGCAGAAGACCAGTGAAACCAGCAGATGTTTCCAGCTGTGTGAGCATTCGTGACACACAAACATTCAACATCAGCACATCTGGAGATACAAGCTTTCCACTGGACAGGAAGAGAAGAAGAGAGAAGAGACGTACTTTTATTATCACGACACACAAACATGCACACAAACATGCACACGCCATGCTTTTTGTGAAATTATTTCTCTGCGTTTGACCCATCCTGGAATGTCGTTCCTCCGCGGCAGACCAGGAGCCAGCTGCCAGCTGACAGCGGTGCCCGGGGACCCAGTTCTCTTTTTCGTTACCATTGGTCAGGTGGTCTTCTTGCATGTCTTTAGTGGGGGTATTTTATGGAGGATACCCCAGGTGAACACAGGGAGAACATGCAAACTCCACATGCAAACTCCAGTAACCTGTGATTGAAGATGAAAGATAAATGTCATGGAGTGAAAAGTACAAAGTTTTCCTCTGAGATGAAGTAGAAGTATAAAATGAAAACAGTCCAGCACAGTACAAATACCTTGAGTTTGTACTGCAGTCCAGTACTTGACTTTGTGAGTTTATTGCTCGACGTGTGAATCACATGAAATCTGCTTTGATCTCTGCTGGTTTGACGTTTCACTGCTCAGATCGTAGCTGTTCTCCTGTCGGACGCCTGCTGTTGGTCTGCTGAGTAAGTTACGCTGTGAAACACCAGTAAACCAGAACACTGACAGCAGCTTCATGTGTTCATCTCCTTCATCCAGTCACGTGTTCACAAAGTGGTGAACCTCGCTCCATCCTCCATGATCGACTGAGCCTTTCCAGGATGCCCCTTTCTTACCCAATCATGATCCTCTCACCTGTTACCAATCAGCCTGTTTACCTGTGGAATGATCTAAACTGTTGCTTTGTGGCGACGTGTTCAGTCAAAGGTCATGAAGCTTCAGTTCAGGAAAGTCAGGTGTGGATGGACCAGTTCCAATCTGCTCAGTCCATCACTACGAATCGTACAGTTACTCAGTGGCGCTTATCTTATCTTAGCAGTTGTCGGCATGTTGAGGAAGTGCTCTCTGAGCAGCTGCAGATGTTGAACATCTGGATGGTGGGCAGTCTTTGCAGGGCGTGTCCTGGCGTGGCCTGACGTTCTGTCTGCTGTTCGCCTGTTTGCTTTCTGAACAGCTGATGTGTTTTCCTCGCAGGTCAGCGGACTCTGCAGCACAGCGGAGACATTCTGGACACTCAGGTTGTGGTGAATCCAGCTCAGGACTTTGTCTGCTCAGAGGTGAGAAGCGATTAAAGCGCCGTCAGAGGCCTCTTTAACAAACACTTCCGCTGTAAACACACTGGACAGGCTCAGAGTCTCTGCAGCAGATTCAGTTTATGTGTTTGAGCTGTTTCATCATTTCTTCCATCCTGGATCTGGATCCTCATCATGTGTCGGCCCGGAGTGAATCGATCTGTTCAGCTTCCTGCAGTTCAGCCCTCTGTGAATGATAACAGATAGACGTGTGTCCTGTGTGTGTGTTCAGGTCCGGCGGCTGCTCTGCGATTCGTCCCAACACAAGCTGTTGGTCCTGGCCGGTCAGTGCGTTGAAGACACCGCAGACATCGTGTTACAGAAAGGCTGCTTCTCTCTCAACCACCTCATCCACATATTTGCAGATGAAGAGGTGAGAAACTGTCTGTCTGGTGTTAGTGAGGTTTGTCTTGTGATGCTGGTCAGGAGACCGTGGCTGCTCTGAAGCACATGAAGCTGACCTGAGATCATGAAGTGCTTCATATCACAACAACAAACAAAGGTAGAAGCGATTGGTCGATTGACAGAGAAACAAACGGCTGATCAATTATTTCAGTCATTTATCAAGAAAAAATAGGTTCCAGCTTCAAGATGTTGCTTCAGACGTCACTCTGACAAACTGGTTTGGGCATTTTTAATGAATCTTTTGACATTCCGCAGACCACAAATCCATTAATTGAAAATAGGCAGATGAATCCAAGAAGAAAACTATCGTTAATTGCAACCCTGAAATAAACTTGTTTGATGAAACACGTGAAACGTAAATAAAAAGTAGGAACTTCAAGTTGATGAAACTTGAACTGAATTTTCAAACGAAAATAAAACATGACTGAATGTTTGCCTCCACCCGCTGCTGCTGAGTGGATGTGATGGAGACGAACAGCTGGTGGAGCTGATCCTCCAGTCGCTGCCAGCAGCTTTCACAGCTCGGACAGGAAACGCTGTTTACACTCATTTAGTAAAAGTTTGTTGATGACCTTCTGATCCACGTAGCTTCATTGAAAAGTATTGGTCAGCAGTTAATCAGACACAAACTGAATAAATACCCTGAATTGATGTAGAGCAAGTGACAACATGGCAGGGCTGTTAGCTTCAGTCTGCAGCTGCAGGTGTGAGAGCAGGTTGAACAGCTGGCACAGGTACAGAAACTCTCGACTGTATGTCTGGTGGGTCAACGAGTTTTTGCATTTGTTGCACATCAGGATTTTCTACTGGCCAGGCAGTAATGTTTATTACGTGGTTAACAAAGATGGTGACAACACAAAGTTCACGTTTAAAAGAGCCCACCGGCTCAGAGAATACTAATGAATAAGGCCCTCATCAGGTCACTGCTTGGGCCCTAAAAATGAAAATAAGCTGCTTATTCTTCTCAAAGTCAGTACTGCTTATTGTTGGAAGTGATGTTTTTATAATCCCACTTGTCCCAGGATTTGTACTGTTCTGATGACTGGCTGCTGTCATCAGTAATCCAAATCAATTAATCAGACTTGCAATTTCTCTGTTTTGATAGGTTGGAGAGTTGTTGAGCTCTGCAGACCCACTGAGGAAGGCCAGACTCACCCTCAGCTGTCCGAACTATGGTCTTTGGAAGGACTCTGCATTGGACAGCCACAACCTGCAAGAGTTCATAAACATTCAGATAAACCCTCCCCTTGTCCTCCCAGAGATGGAGGGTCTGCAGGAGTTCACAGAGTACCTCTCCGAGTCGCTGGAGCCTGAGTTGCCCTTCGACCTCCTGGAGCCACCAAGCACCGTAGGATTTCTCAAACTGTCACGGCCCTGTTGCTACATCTTCCCCGGTGGGAGGGGAGACTCTGCCTTCTTTGCTGTTAATGGTTTTAACATCCTAGTGAACGGCGGCTCTGATCCCCGGTCCTGCTTCTGGAAACTGGTTCGACACCTGGACCGAATCGACTCAGTGCTCCTGACTCATATCGGTGTAGACAATCTCCCTGGACTGAACAGTCTCCTGCTGAGGAAAGTTGCAGAGCAGGAGGAAGAGTCTGTTGAATGTCAGGCTGAAGAGGACTGGATGAAAAACCTCATCTCTCCTGAGATCGGCGTGGTCTTCCTCAATGCTCCTGACAGACTGAAGTCCATACAGGCAGATCCCAGCGAGCTGCGGAGTTGTGACCAGGTGGCACTCACTCTGCAGCACCTAGAAAGACTGGCTATCAAACCTGAACCCATCAGCCGGTCTAATGGACCCAGTATAGAACCAGTTATCTTGTTCCAAAAGATGGGAGTTGGTCGTCTAGAGCTGTACACACTGAATCCAGTCAGCGGCAGCAAAAACCTTGAAGCTTTAATGCAGATTTGGCCAAACAGTGGCTCAAATATGAAGGGCTCAGATCTTCCACTGCCATGCCTTGTTTCCATTTGTGCTTTGCTGGTCTGGCATCCTTCCAACCCTCAGGAGAAGATCATCCGTGTTCTTTTCCCAGGGTGCACGCCGCAGACCAGAATTCTGGATGGACTTGAAAAAGTCAGACATCTAGATTTCCTCAAGCATCCGGTTGTGTGTTTTAAGGATCTAGAAACACCCAAAACTGAGAAACAACCTAAAAGAGCAGAGAGTCGTGAAAGCCTTAAGTCTCAATCTAAGGACTTAAGACCCAGTAGTGCCTTGCAGAAAGACAAGCTTGGAAGAGTAGATGTCAGAAAACAGGAGGTGAAAACGAAGCCAAAGGCACCAAGTGACACTGCATCCAAAGAAAAGAATGATGGGGAAGAAAGGCCCAAATTAAAGGATACAGATGCTAAATCAAAGCCACCTAAACCTGCTGAAAAGCTTGTTCCAAAGAAAGATGTGTCGAAAGAAGAGAAAAGGGAAGTGAAAAAGGACGATAAGACCCCTGCTGCTGTCGTAAAGAAAGAACAAAGTGTAGAGAAAAAGAAAGAAGTGATAAAGAAGGAAGCCCTGAGTATAAAATCAAAAAAAGACATCAGACCTGATCCAAAAAAAGACAGCAAGAAGGATGTAAAAACAGAAGAGAAGAAAACGGCAAAGCTAGCTGTCAAAGAAATTAAGAAAGCAACAAGTGGGGCTTCAAGTGCTGCGTCAACAGCAAGTACAGAACTAAGAAAAGCTTCGGGCAGAAGTGGAACTATAAAGAAAGATGGCACTCTTCCAAAGAAAGATACTTCAAATAAAGGGAGAAAAGGCAAGACAGGTTCAAAGGAGCAGGAAAACCGGAAGGAGGCAGATTACTCCAAGGTGTCGACACCTGAGGACATGACGGCTGAATTTGAGAGACTTAGATTAGAAGATGACAATGGGAACAGCGGTCAAAACTTGAAGGTTATAGCAGGCATGAATACTGATGGAGCAGAGGCCAGTGAGAACCAGACCTTGACGGTAGAGAGTCCAGAGCGGTTTCGCTGTATGGATATGGACCAGAACGTGGCCACTGCCTCGTTGAAAAACGGACCAGATGACACCTGTGCGAGCTCAGAGGAAAAGACTCTGGAGTTGGTCTCTCCTGCAGATTCTGTCACCAACTCTGAACATACCCCTTTCCATCACTCCCCTGAAGAGGGCATTCGGGGTTTAGGAGAGGACAGCAGCCTTGGAGTGAGAGGATCGGATCTAGGCCTTGAGGATTACAACCAAGGAGGTTCTTGTAGAACCTCTGACCTGAGCTCCCTGAGGGAGGGTCTGGAAAACTCCATGTCCTCTCAGGACAAACAGTCCAGTCTTTTGACACTCAGTCCTTTCAAAGACATTATTCCAGACTCCTTCTCCACCATGACCTCCATGCCGGCTGAAGTCTGCTCTCCACACTCTACAGAAGTGGATGAATCCCTGTCTTTCTCTTTAGAGCAAATGCTGCCACCCACAGCACTATCACCCAAAGGACCCATGGGAGACAGAGTCTACTCTAATGGACATGCCAGTGACTCGGACTCCAACACTGGGATGGCCTTACCTCTGACATCAAACCATAACGGCCGATGTGGAAATGGATCAGAGGAACACATCCACGGGATGTCAGAACTCATCTCAGATGTTCCACATGATGTTGATCTCTGCTTGGTGTCACCTTGTGAGTTCCAGCACCCCAAGACTCCAGAGAACCATCAGCAGCATGTCAGCCCTGGCCTCGCCACCCGTACCTCGCCAGACCTCTCCAACAACAATAACCACTCACAGGATCAAAGTAATAGCGACTGCCTGTCAGTCTGCAGCCAGGAAACACCATCCACATCAGTCAGTGACTCCCTCCCGACAGCCACAGACTCTGACGTCCCCCCCAATACAGAGGAATGTCCTTCCATCACAGCAGATATCGACTCTGATGATGATTCCAGTAGCCTTGTCCCGCCCCGACATCCACAAGATCATCCTAGCCAACACTACTCCCACACGGGAGGGCAGCTTTCCTCCCATGACCCACCACCAGCCCCGGTCAAAGATTTACCCCCGTTACCACCTCAGCCTGGTGCCTGCATGGCTGATGCAGAGGCTGACCGTTCAAGCAAAACCCTGAAGAGTTCAGCTGCCAAGACCAAGAAACCAACAAGTACGATGCAGAAGGTGAGCACCGGTAGTAGCACAACCCAAAATGGAAAGTCCAAGGTCGGCAGTTCCACAGGGTCACTAAAGATGACCTCCAGCCTTGACATAAAGCCGTCATCCCGAAATTCATTTGGAGGCACAAGAATTGGAGCTACAAAACCTTCATCGTCAGGTAGGCAGCCAAAGTCCTGAAAGAGTTCTGTCAAAGAGACAATGCAGCAGAATCTCGTGAAGCTCTGGACCTCCGTGAAAGTCTTCACATCACACAGATTTGATTGAAACGTGTGAGTGAGCAAATCTAAAAATTAGATTCATCTGTTTCTTTCAATTTCCAAATGTTTGTGGGTTGTCTAGACTACTTTTGCCTCATTTGAATTCATGAGATCTTTAAAATCGCTGACATCTGTCATCCTGACCTCAAATTTTCACGAGCTGGCAGGTTCAAGTCAGACACGCTTGTCTCCATGTCTCGTGTATGTGCTGTACACCCATTCAGGCTTTCTTTAGGACTGGTTGTGTCCCAGAGTCCAGCTTCTGAGATGTTGCTGATGTCCCTGATAGCCAAACAGTGGCGTCACTTTCACGCGGGGTACAGTCTGTGTGTGGATTTAGCACTAGCCGGGCCAGTGGTGCACCTGTGTCATCCTGCTCGGTGCTTCATTTCAGTTTAAGGGTTTTCATCCCCCCATCCTTTGAATTTTCCATCCATTGGAATTTCCCCTCGCGGGACGAATAAAGGCATATCGAATCCTTCACTTGTTCGTCCTTGTCAAGCAAATATGTTGGCAACACAGTAGCATAACTGCAAATACAAACTTTTTCCAGAAACTTTCTGAAGCTTGTCTTTGTGATTTTGGCACTTTGTTATGCTAATGACTGATTGGCCAGCACGACATCTAACTTAAAAACAGTCCTGATTGAGAAAGATCGATTAGTGCTGAAGAGTTTTAATCTCATTCTTCTGACTTCCCTCCAGCTTCCAGAGCTGCAGCTCCTGAGGGCTCTGCGGTGTACGTGGACCTGGCATACCTGCCGTCCGGCTGTGCCTCCTCCACCGTGGACGTGGAGTTTTTCAGACGTCTTCGCTCCTTGCATTACATCGTCAGCGGAGACGATCCGGTGAAGGAGGTGGCGATGCGGAGCATCCTGGACGCTCTGCTGGAGGGAAAAAGCAGTTGGCCAGAGGTTCAGGTCAGTAAAAGCACTAAAGGATGTTTGTTTACTTGAAGTTCTTGGATCTGTTCTCTGATTGGTCCATTTCACTGGCCTGTCCTCAGGTGACTCTGATCCCAACCTTTGATTCGCTGGCGATGCACGAGTGGTATCAGGAGACCCACGACAGGCAGAGGGAGCTGCTCATCACTGTGCTGGGCAGTAACAGCACCGTGGCCATGCAGGAGGAGACCTTCCCCGCCTGCAAGGTCGAATTCTAAGCCCGCCCATCTTACCTCTGACCTCTTCACAGGCGGATGAGGACAGGGAGGGAACTTTTGTCGTTGCCATGGTTACAAGCAGACCAGGCCAATGACAGGACATGTTCGATCAGGTTTCCTTAACAGTCTAAATTCCCGCCCCCGTCAGTGGAGTCATTTTAGAGAGCATGCTCAGTTACGCCCTGCACAGCTGTCACTGTCAGCAGTCTGAAGGTTGATGACATGCTGGTCTTTTGAATACGAAATGGTTTCCATTACATTTGCACCTGAGTGACATCACTGCATGGTTAGCACCTGTCACTGCTCTTCACTTCCTCATTGCTGGATCAGGACCCTCAGCTAACAAGCATTAGCACATTAGCAGGTGACTGGACGTTAACACTAACGTCTGAATTTAATTCAGTCAAGATGGAATGACTTCACATGAAGTCCAGCATTTTATCAATCTGAGAATAATCAGAACCAGCTCGGACTCCGAACCAGCTCAGACTCTGAACCAGCTTGGACTCTCTGATCCAGCTCGGACTCCGAACCAGCTCAGACTCTCTGATCCAGCTCGGATTCTGATCCAGCTCGGACTCTGATCCAGCTCGGGCTCTCTGATCCAGCTCGGACTCTGAACCAGCTCGGACTCTCTGATCCAGCTCGGGCTCTCTGATCCAGCTCGGACTCCGAACCAGCTCAGACTCTGAACCAGCTTGGACTCTCTGATCCAGCTCAGACTCCGAACCAGCTCAGACTCTGATCCAGCTCGGACTCTGAACCAGCTCGGACTCTCTGATCCAGCTCGGATTCTGATCCAGCTCGGACTCTGATCCAGCTCGGGCTCTCTGATCCAGCTCAGACTCTCTGATCCAGCTCGGATTCTGATCCAGCTCGGGCTCTCTGATCCAGCTCGGACTCTGAACCAGCTCGGACTCTCTGATCCAGCTCGGATTCTGATCCAGCTCAGGCTCTCTGATCCAGCTCGGACTCTGAACCAGCTCGGACTCTCTGATCCAGCTCGGATTCTGATCCAGCTCGGACTCTGATCCAGCTCGGGCTCTCTGATCCAGCTCGGACTCTGATCCAGCTCGGACTCTGATCCAGCTCGGGCTCTCTGATCCAGCTCGGACTCTGAACCAGCTCGGACTCTCTGATCCAGCTCGGACTCTGATCCAGCTCAGGCTCTCTGATCCAGCTCGGACTCTGAACCAGCTCGGACTCTCTGATCCAGCTCGGATTCTGATCCAGCTCGGACTCTCTGAACCAGCATGGACCAGAAAAACATTGTCCGCCTCCAGGAAGCTGCGCTGCGCGTCTCTCGACTTCTTCTTCTCAGAAGCACGATGGATGTGGACGTGACGACGAGGTGGAGAGAAGGCAAAATACCGGCAGAGTCGCCGTTCATTGATTGATTCCGTTCATTGAACCTGAAAACTGGTTTCGATCGATTTTCCATTTTGAATCCAAATCGTGAAGATGCCGACTTGATCAAATAATTATTCACTCTTGATATCGTGACATCTTTATGTTGTAATTACGCAATCTTGTCACAACCCAAACCTTTAACCTCGTCGTTACGTTCGTATGTTCGTCGACTTTATGTCGTATTCAGGAAACTTCTCCTAATCACTACATGGTCCACAATTAAGTGATATTTGTCTCCCACTTATTCAGCCTTTTTCTCATTGTGAAGAGATTTTTAGCTTCTTGTTAAACATGCAGACATAAAGAAAATGTCTGCAGAGCTTTTCGTTACAGCCGAGGAGAGAAGACGCGTTGAAGGCCGTGATCCAGCAGACGCTTTAGTGTTGGTGTGTGTTTGAATGAAGACGTTTGTGGGACCACAGCTCTGTGATCAGTGTGATCACGTGAAGGTGTGAACAGGACTGCATGCAGCACAGAGCTCAGGTCGGATCTCACCTGTGAAGAAGAATCACATTTCCACTTTTAACTTTTACTGTGCGACTCGCTTGAGATCGTTCTGCTCTGTTTTTCAACTAGCAGCTAGAAATATTTCATGTTTTCCCCTCTAAGGACTACATTACCCATGAGCCTTAGCTGCTGTATCACATTCAGAGCTGAGCTCTGCTCCACAGCTGCTGAATTGATCCAAAATATAAAAGTGAATTCATCCAATGAGTTCATTCATCCAAAGACCGGCTTCATCTCACCATTATCTGCCTGGCAACAGAGTGTGGAGTCCTCTGATTGGATGGTTCTTACTGCAGTGCTCTGGGACTTGTAGTCTTTTTCCAGAAGACTTAAAGCAGCCAGTTGAACCTGTGGGGGAAAATCAAGAAATCAGTATCAGATCAGAACGTTCCACATTTGTTTTTTGTGCTTTTAATGTTTTTTCTTTCATTTAGAAATGACGACTGAAACCATGAAGACAAAACTTGATTGTCCTTTTATTTTTATTTCTGCCTCAAAAAACACACATTTCAATCTGTAACTTATTTATTTATTTTCTTTTCTTCATTTTTACAAATCATCCTTTTTTCAATCACGTCTGCGTCTTGATGGGTCTGAACTTCGGTACGAGCGCCTCACTGACTGAACTGAAGTACTTTAAAGGTCCGGTGTGGACCATTTAGTGGCGTCTTTTGTCGAGTCTGCAGGTTGAAACCAGCTGGACGGCCTTCGTCTCAGCCTCCTGGCGGACTCTGAGGAGATAAAGACTCGTTCTGAGGTCCGTTCTTACGTTCAGGTGATCTGCGCTGCTGAAGACTCAGCGATGAACGTCAGATTTGTGTCCGTCGATCCTCGTGAGTCGTCCACGCCAGACCGTCAGTACCATTTGATCGTTAAAGTTTCACATCCAGTTTTTTGAATCACGATGAACCTTGAAGGGCTAAAACACAAACGCTCTGATCTGCACGAAGTTCAGGAGGCAGAGTTTTGATTTATGCTTTGAAGCCGAATGCTGAATTTTTATTGGTTGTTGAAGGAGCTGTTTGTGAACAGCTGATCCCGGTGCAGCGTGACTGCTTTGAGCCATAAAGTCTAAATATTTCAGCATAACAGTTGTTATTTAAATGAAGTTGTAATTTGGAGAAATAAAAGTCACATTTTGAGATAAATGACAGAAAGTTGATTTTAAGACTTTTAATGTTCAGATATTTTCCTCTTTATGACATTTCAATGAACAGATTGACTGTATATTTATAATATTATGTGTGTTTTGTACTCAGATTATGATGATTCTCTAAATGCTTTGACTTTTTTTGCAGGTTAGGGTTGTGACTTCATGTCCTAAAATATTCAGACTTTTCTGGAAATGTTGTGACTTTGATTTCTTCTTTTCTCTGGAAAAGGTCAAAATATTCTTCTTTTCTCGGAACATTTCAGTTTTTCTGCTTTATTCTTGGAATATTTCCAATTCCATCAGATTTCTTTTCCTTCGTCAGACACTTGAATCTTTAATCCGGTTTTAAGACAAACGACGTCAAAGCCACAAATTTATTCAAGATGTGACTGATTTTAAGAAAGCCCAGAATGCCCCACACCCACCCACCACCCTCCCACCACCACACAGAGAGGAAATGTGTGTGTTGGAACACTAATTTCAAAGATTCTTTCAAAATAAAAGTAGCCCTTTAACAGTGTCTGCAGTGTGTTTTATTATGAAAATTCTGAACTACAGTTATTGTTACACATCAGCGGTCTGCCGGCTGAATGAAACTAAATCTAAACGTTTCGTGATTTACTGGTTGTCTTCGAGTCTTTGTGCTGCAGTGTGATGCCGCCCTCTGCTGGACAAAACAACGTTCACTCGAACTGGAGGATTGTACGGACTGATTGATCGTTTATCAATAAGATATCAACATTTCTTATCTTCATATTCCTCCAACAAACCTGCAGGTTTATGTAGCAGTGAAAGACAGTTAAAGAGACTGAGTGTGATAGAAAAGACTGTTCACACAGAAACAGTAATACTACAGTACAACATATTATGAGGCAATAATAGTACAAGTACTGCAGTACATCGATGTAACACATGAATCACTGATAATCATTTAAAAACATCAAATAAAGAACAAATTGAATGAATGAGGAAGTCTGAAGGCTGCACGGACCCCTGTGGGACTGAGGCGGGCTGCCTCAAGGAGTCCAGACCTCCTTCAGCTGGTCCGCCTCATTTGGACCTCGGTCTCACTGGACAGCCTGGATGTGGTCTTCTGTCTGTCCAGAAGACCTTTGATGTCTCCGTTAGTCTGTGGTTTGTTGTTCTGGAAGCAGCAGACCTTTCTGGAGTGGACAGCAGTGTCCTCACAGAAACAGAAGTACAGTGAGACGGACGGACGGAGGGAGGGAGGCCTTTTACTTACTGAGGTCTGCTGGACTAAAGCAGCAACAGTTTGAAGCAGCAGCTTCATCATCTCTCCTCTCCTCTCCTCTCCTCTCCTCTCCTCTCCTCTCCTCTCCTCTCCTCTCCTCTCCTTTTCTCCCTCTCCTCTCCTCTCCTCTCCTCTCCTCTCCTCTCCTCTCCTCTCCTCTCCTCTGCCCCCCTCCTCTCCTCTGCTCCCCTCTCCTCTCCTCTCTCTCCTGTCCTCTCCTTTTCTCCCTCTCCTCTCCTCCTCTCCTCCTCTCCTCTCCTCTTCTCCTCTCCTCTCCTCTGCCCCCCCTCCTCTCCTCTGCCCCCCTCTCCTCTCCTCTCCTCTCCTCTCCTCTCCTCTCCTCCTCTCCTCTCCTCTCCTCTCCTCTCTTCTCCCTCTCCTCTCCTCCTCTCTTCTCCTCTTCTCCTCTCCTCTGCCCCCCTCTCCTCTCTCCTCTCCTCTCCTCTCCTCTCCTCTCCTCTCCTCTCCTCTCCTTTTCTCCCTCTCCTCTCCTCTCCTCTCCTCTCCTCTCCTCTCCTCTCCTCTCCTCTCCTCCTCTCCTCTCTCTCTCTCTCTCTCTCTCTCTCCTCTCCTCTCCTTTTCTCCCTCTCCTCTCCTCTCTCCTCTCCTCTCCTCTCCTCTCCTCTCCTCTCCTCTCCTCTCCTCTCCTCTCCTCTCCTTTTCTCCCTCTCCTCTCCTCTCCTCCTCTCCTCTCTCTCTCTCTCTCTCTCTCTCTCTCTCTCTCCTCTCCTCTCCTTTTCTCCCTCTCCTCTCCTCTCCTCTCCTCTCCTCTCCTCTCCTCTCTCTCCTCTCCTCTCCCTCTCTCTCCTCTCCTCCCTCTCCTCTCCTCTCTCTCCTCTCCTCTCTCTCTCTCTCTCTCTCTCTCTCCTCTCCTCTCTCTCCTCTCCCCTCCTCTCTCTCCTCTCTCTCTCTCTCTCTCTCTCTCTCTCTCTCTCTCTCTCTCTCTCTCTCTCTCTCTCTCGGTGGGCGGGTCTCTTTTCTCTCTCGGATGTAGACCAGATGATTCGGGCAGTAGCGGACTGATCTGCAGTCAGACATGGAGTGAGTACACTTTTATTTCTTCCTCTCTTTAATAATAATTATTTCTTCTCTTGTGTAATTTTCGTTATGCTTATGACGTGAATGTGCGCGTGCGGTGTCTCATGTGTCGTCATTGTGCGGCATTAGTCCGTCAAACCGCTGAGTCAGGATCTTTAGTGCCGGGAAACAGCAGCGGGGCGGGAGGAAAACTGCGCCCAAACTGCGCCAAAGTCCAGCTGGGACATGAGCAGAATTAGCGGACAGATGATCCGGAGGAATCTGAGTCACTGCAGCGGACATTAAAGGGTTAAATCTCGTTCAAACTGGGCGGACTGACAAACAGACTGTGCTCTACTTTTCTGGGCGGAAGCAGACCGGACAGAGCCGATCACTCATCAATGAGCAGGACCAGCCTTTATAATTACATATTGATCAGTTTTTGTCCTGAAGGACCTGATTTGTGATCGATATGTCAAGTTAGACATGTTGGGACAAGATAACATCCGGTCGTATTTTCAAAATAAAAACTTGGACTGTCCATAGACCCACCATATTGATATAATAATGATGAACTTAAGCTGTGTAGAGCCTTTTTCTTAATATCAAGTTTTTTAAAAACATTTAAACGAATTAAAAGAAAGCAAACAAAACAACAATACTGACTTAAACTATGAAGAAATGAAACTAAAGTGAGAGATCCAATCAAAAATCAAAATTCAGGCTTCTGCCTGAGGAAGTCATAGAGAGCTGAAGCAAAGGCAGTGTGGTCTCTGGTCTTTGTGGTCTCAGGCGTCTGTGGTCTCTAGTCTCTGGTCTCTGGTGTCTGTTGTCTCAGGTCTCTGTGGTCTTTGTAGTCTCTGTGGTTTCTGGTCTCTCTGGTCTTTGCGGTCTCTGTAGTCTCTGTAGTGTTTGTGGTCTCTGGTCTCTGTGGTCTTTGTAGTCTCTGTGGTCTCTGGTCTCTCTGGTCTTTGCGGTCTCTGTAGTCTCTGTAGTGTTTGTGGTCTCAGGTCTCTGTGGTCTTTGTAGTCTCTGTGGTCTCGAGTCTCTCTTGTCTCTGTGGTCTCTGAGGTTTTAAAACTTATAGAATGTACAATAGATGCTTCCCTAAAATAAGCTGTGGTTTATTTTGAAGGTGAGACTGGCTCACTTCCTGTGTGGAGTGGGTGTGCTGCAGCGGGGGGGGCGGAGCCTCAGGACGGTTTCATGAGAAGGACACAGATGAGTTCACTGCCTCTGAATGATGACAGAGCAAGTTTTTATTTGAACATCCCTATAACACAAAAGGCTACATGAGCTCAGTTTCATGTCTTTTATTGTGAAAAGCAAAGCAGGAAGCTGCTCTGAGATGATTAGTGCTGCTGATCTGGATCCGAAGTGATTCTTGTTCTTTGTCAAAATGAGTTTTAATCTTCTCTAATCTCTAATCATCTCTAATCTTGTTTTAAACTGACTCTGGTTTAGACTGAGTCTGGTTTAGACTGAGTCTGGTTTAGACTGAGTCTGGTTTAGACTGAGTCTGGTTTTAAACTGACTCTGGTTTAGACTGAGTCTGGTTTTAAACTGACTCTGGTTTAGACTGAGTCTGGTTTAGACTGAGTCTGGTTTTAAACTGACTGGTTTAGACCGAGTCTGGTTTAGACTGAGTCTGGTTTAGACTGAGTCTGGTTTAGACTGAGTCTGGTTTAGACTGAGTCTGGTTTAGACTGAGTCTGGTTTTATGAATCCTAAAACTAGCAGCCAACTAATTGTCTTGATCCTGCTTGACTCATTTTTTCTGTGTTTTTGTAGTTTTCAGTTGTTTTTATTTTTTGTAGTTTCTGTGTAGTTTGTAGTTGACTTTCCTTCCTGTCTGCCCAGTGCTGCTGCTCTGCAGTCTGAACTGGTCTCCAGTGGATCCAGTACACGCTAAGTTGTCGGTGTTTTTTCTCTGCAGTTCAGAGTGTCTGTTGTTGAGTCCGGTCTCCATGGAGACGGACAGCAGCTTTGTTCAGGATCCTTTGAGTTCAGCTTCACTGAAACAAAACCAGAAAACTGCTGAGCTCAGCGAGTCCAGCTGGTTCCCAGTTTAACTGTTCAACAGCACAAACAGCTGGAAGATTCTCTCGTAACAGAACCGTCAGTTCAGTCGGTTCTAGAACTTTTTCTTCAGGATCAATTTTAATTCAGTGAAAAGTCATTAAATCAAAAAGCTTCAGTGTGCAGGTGTGTCTGAAGTCTGTAGGTGTGTCTGATGTCAGTGTGCAGGTGCGTCACCTGTCCAGGTGTCATGTCCTCTGTCTCCGTTTCTTACACTCTGAAACGGGACGACACAGCATGACGACAGGAAGTTTCTTCTCGGCTTGCTGACTGAACCTCTTTCCGTCGTCTTGGGTTATTGAGCGTCCACCAGAGCTCGCCGTCTCGCTCTTCTGCACCTGGGTGTTTGCTTCCTGCCAGCTCTGTTGAGGCGTGGAACTTGTCCAGGTGTTTCTCGGTTCCCCCGTTTCCTCTTTTCCTTTGGATTGCGTCCAGGTTTTGTCTTGTGATGTGATTTGTGTCCTCAGGCTGCGACCGTCCATTTCAGCTTTCTTCTTTTCACTGTGTCATCTGCCACAAGTCCTCATTTGTCGTTCTGATTGGCCGTCGTAGTCTCAGGGCATCTCGTAGACCTTTGCTGATGAACACCTGTCTCTTGCTTGTGAGCGGCTCGGTGTTCTTCCATGTCTCAGAGCCCTCCAGCAGCACGGTCTTCACGTTGGTATTGAAGAGACGTCGCGTGGTGTTGTTGGAGAGCTGCTTTGATGACCAGACTGGCAGAAGTATCCTGAAGTAGTGTCTCTTGCTGTGCTTTACCGACGTGTAGCTCATGGTCCTGGTCTGCCCCCCCTCCCTGCTGATGTTGCTCCCTGAGTGAGAAGCTCCACCTCCTCTGGGGCCTCCCTGGGTCTGATGGACACTTCTCTGGTGTTCCTGTGAAGTTCTTTCACGTTCTGCTGGACTTCTGCCTCACATGCTAACTCGTTAGCACGTCTTCTCTTATCCGTCTTTGTTCATAAACAAACACTAAGCTAATATTAAGAACAGGAGAACACAAACATTTGTGATAAAAGCAGAAATCACACAAATTAAGTTGTTTATCCAGAACCAATAAAGAGGATGTGGGGTTTTAAACCATGTGGAGAACATATGAGGGAACCGTGGTTCAGTCTTAGAATCACATTTAGATTTTAGACTATTAACTATAAATCCTGATCGTGTGACGTTCCCTCTTTCTGTCCATAAAATCATGTTGCAGAAACAGAAACTTGGTGCAGTTTATAAAATGTCCATCACCAGTCCTTGAGTTGTGAGAGCAGCCGTTTTCCGTCGGCCGACTCCATCATGTGAAACAAAGGAGCTTCAGTGGCGGCGAGTCAACAGCTGGCGGCGAGCGCTCATGTGACTGTCAGGCTGCAGATGAACAGCAGCTCTGTGACGCTGACACTCAAACATCCAGAACACGCCAGGGTCCAGACTCAGGGTTCATCGGCTGCTGTCAGGCTGCTGCTGAAGAGGTCTGAACCTCAGAGAGCCAGCACAGTCCAGGTCCTGCAGAGTCCAGGTTCAGAGGCTGCTGATGGACATTTTGAAACGTCTCCACAAACTCAACTTTCATCTCCTTCGTTGTTCTGTGGTTTGGAAAGTGGTCATTGTGTCTGTAGCTAGCTTCCAGCTGACGGCTGTACTGTTGGTTTATTGGCTGTTTGGGACGAGTAATGACAGAAATAAGAAATAAACAAATAAATGGTCCAGTGGTCAAATTTGTGTAAACGATGCGAGATGAAAATGTGGAACCTGAACGCTGCTTTGATGCAGTCGTGCTGGTGGGAGCTGCCTCGCACGCCGCTTCAGCTCCTTCATGTTTTATTTAGTAGCTTTGTTTCATCAGTCTGTCTGAGCCGCTGCTTCCTGTCCTTACACTAACACGAATGGGTTATTGATCAGCTCAACGTGGCTCCACCCACACCGCTGACCTCATGGGTGAGGCCGCCGCCCCCGTCTCACTGATGGAACAGTGCTGCAGTGACACAGACCGAACGCTATTGGCCATGATGTATACGGTGTAATGTCCCTTTAACAGTCTGTCTGTCCGTCCGTCTCTGTCTCTCTGTCTGTCCCTCAGGGTCAGTGAAGCTCTCTGCCAGCAGGATCGACTGCACCTCCTCTCAGTAAGTGCAGTTTACATACTGTCAGTGAACACACCACCTCAACATACTCATACAGTATAAACGTACACACACACACACACATACATATGATATCTAACCTCTAACAGCTCCAGACACACCCTGAACCCTGTAAGCTGATCTGAGGTCTGTTTCAAAACTCTTTCACTAATGTACATATTGATCCACACACACACACACACACACACACACACACACACACACACACACACACACACACACACACACACACACACACACACTCTTCTACTTCCTGTGTAACTGTCCCCCTGCTGTGTGTCAGACCTCTGCAGTAACTGTGGTACTGTAGTAGTATTAGTACTGCAGTAGTTTGTGGCATGCATGTGTTCACACTGTAAAAATGACTGAATGAAGTCCAGCTGAGAAGAATCAGCATCTGATGTTAAAGTGCACAAAGATGTGAGTCATCGTTCACCTGTCATCGGTCACGTGGTCCAAACACACCTGTGTTGTTGTGTCTGCACATGACGACTGTTTGCATGTGAACGGGGTTGAAGTGGCTGCTGAAGTGTCAGACGTACCTGTAGGCAGGTGAAGTGAAACGATCACAGTCAGTCACTTACAGACGCTTTGATCCAAAGGTGAAATGTGTTGCTGCACGTGCTAACTGACTCTGTTTCCCATCATGCTTTAGGAGAAGAGGAAGTGGCAGACTGAGATGGAGAACAAGAAGCGTCAGCTGGAGGACGACAGGCGAGCGCTGCAGCACCTGAAGGTGGTTTTTCTTCACCGGATGCTTCGTGGTTTATCACTTATCTGACCGTCAAACTGTGTCCCAGTCCCACATGAAACAGTTGGACAGGTTTAGGACACACCTGGCCGCCAATCAGACACCAGGATTTTCTCTGACTGTGGCATAGTTTAATATCAGTAAACATATGTTTTGATCAGCTGACTGAGCGCTGATCAGACGTCATGCAGCTTCTGATCATTTTCATCTTAATTAATCTGAAACTTTCTTCAGTTCATCTCACTTTCTGTTCCAGTGACAGTCCGAAACCTGAAGATTCAATTCACTGAGACAGAGAGCAGACAGACGGAGGACGAGTGGACGCAATGGAAATAATGACCGAAACCATTATTGATTATCAGCGTTGTTAATGTTCAGCTCATTGATTCAGTTAATGTATTTGCATGAGAGCCCAGTAAAGTGAAATAATAAGGAAGTTAAAGCAACATTTTGACGCCGCGCCCCGTAAACCAGCTCAGGGCCCCTCTGAGGGCCCGTCTGTCCTGCTGGCTGTCAGTGAAAGGCGTTTCTTCCAGTGTAGGTGCAGAGATGTGGTGACTGAGCTCTGTGAGGCTGCAGACTGTGAACAGCTGCAGAGTAAAAATATCTGCAGCTGATCTCAGATCAGCCGGTTTTAATGCAGGAACGAGAGAAACGCTGCGACTGTTTTCACTCTCAGACTTGCAGCCGCTGCTTTAAAATAACCCTGACGCAGCTGTTCACCTCTGATCACATGACACGTCCAGACACAGAAAGGAGACGGTGTCAAATATCATCTGATCTGGAGTCAGTGAAGACCTGAACCCTGACTGATGCTGCAGAGTCCACAGAGGACAGACTGAGCAGAGGACAGTTTGAGTTAGCTTGTAATGAAAACGTCCACAATGTGATGACTGTGGATAAACCTGCTGATGAGATGTTAAGAAGGTAAAGACGAGGGCACTGTGGACATCATTCCGATTCAAAGGCCCAGTTTAGGACACTGTCTCTGTGTTCGCTGTGACTTGAATTTGTTTGCCAATAAAGTTTTTCTGTTTGAATCTGTAGTTGAACATTGAAAATTAGATTTCAAATGTGCAAACTGACCTAAAATGAAACTTCAGCTTGATGAGATGATTTGATTTACATGTTGCAGCCTCAGACTTCCATAACGAGTTCTTCATGTCGTAGTATTACTGCATTGCGTTACTACTTTACTACTTTAGTACTTTTGTACTTTGCTGAATGTTTCCTGTCTGTTCAGTCAAAGGCTCTGAGGGAGCGCTGGCTGCTGGATGGAGCGCCATCTGCTGGACCAGAACAGGATGAAGTAAAGAGGCAACTGGAGCAGGACGAGGCCAAGACCAGGAACCTGGAGGAGACCATCAACAGGTCTGATCTAATCCGGTTTATTGTAGTCTGATGTGAAACCAGGAGCCCCAACGCTGGATCTGAACTCCAGAAACAAACATTCAGATAATCAGAGTGACTTTCACTTCCTGAGATCACCATCTGTGAGCATTCACTCATTCATTCATTCATTCACTCACTCACTAATTCACTCACTCATTCGCTCACTCATTCGCTCACTCACTCACTCACTCACTCACTCACTCACTCACTCACTCTGTCATTCATTCATTCATTCATTCATTCATTCATTCATTTACTGACTCATTCATTCATTCATTTACAAACTCACTCACTCACTCACTCACTCACTCACTCTGTTATTCATTCATTCATTTACTCACTCTGTCATTTATTCAATTATTCACTCACTCACTCTGTCATTCATTCATTCAGTCATTCATTCATTCATTCATTCATTCACTCACTCATACAGTCTATGTGTTTGTCTCTCAGGTTGGAGCAGGAACTGTTCAGTCTGGAAACTGGAAGCGTGTGTCAGACCATAACACACACCACTGTGAGTGCACGCACGCACGCACGCACGCAGTAGTATTCAGATTACTGTAGTCACATTACAGTAGCCAGATTACAGTTGTCAGATTGTAGTAGTCAGATTACAGTAGTGGGATTACATAGTCATATTGGAGTAGTCAGATTGCAGTAGTCAGATTACAGTAGTCAGATTACAGTAGTGGGATTACATAGTCATATTGGAGTAGTCAGATTACAGTGGTCAGATTACAGTGGTCAGATTGCAGTGGTCATATTGCAGTAGTCAGATTGCAGTGGTCAGATTGCAGTGGTCAGATTGCAGTGGTCAGATTACAGTGGTCAGATTGCAGTGGTCAGATTGCAGTGGTCAGATTACAGTGGTCAGATTGCAGTGGTCAGATTGCAGTGGTCAGATTACAGTGGTCAGATTGGTCCTCGTGTCTGTTGACTTTAGCCGTGAAGCTGAACTTCCTTCGTCTGTCTTCATACTCGCAGGTGTCATCAGGACCAGTTCAAGGTAACTTTCTTCTTCTCTGCATTTGTTGGTGTCGTTTTCTTCAGAGCATTCAATCGATCGCAACTGGACTTTGTCAGTTTGTCTTGGAAGACGTTTCGTCTCATCCGAGCAGGCTTCATCAGTTCATGCGCACCAGACCAGATAGGACAGCTCTCGTCCAATGAAATGGTGTTAGGTTCAAGTATTTATCCTCTGTTGTCTGTTTATTTTCAGAGGCTAAATAGCCTCTGAAAATAAACAACAAAGCCATTCACACATGGCTCAAAGAGCCCCCCAATGACAAGAATGGGACTCTAACGAGGCAGACGACTGTCGTTGACACCCAAGGGTCGCACCCTACCCGCCTTAATGGGGGATCGTCTGCCTCACAATAGAGTGATAGCATCCTTGGTTTTGGGGGTTGGCCTCACTCAGAGGATAAATACCTGAACCTAACACCATTTCATTGGACGAGAGCTGTCCTATCTGGTCTGGTGTGCATGAACTGATGCAGCCTGCTCGGATGAGACGAAACGTCTTCCAAGACAAACTGACAAAGTCCAGTTGCGATCGATTAAATGCCCTGAAGCTTACAATGACCTGGATGGATGAGAATATTCACAGGCGTGTCGTTGTTTTCTCTCCTCGCCGTCTCACCGTGTCTCTGTAATCAGCTGTAGAGGTCAAAGGTTATGGCGGCCGTCCGCAGGACAGAGCTGCAGCTGCAGGTCAGACGGTCCAAGGTGAGACTAATCACACCACAGTAATCAGACTGAAGTGACCAAGTTCTCAGACGCAACACTTTTCAGTTTAAAGTAATCTGATTGCAGTAGTCACATTACATTCATCTGAGTACAGTACTACAGTTATAGTGAGATTATGATAATCAGATTACAGCAACCACATCACAATATATAGATTACATGTGTAAGATTATCGTAGTGCAGTTACAGTTGTCATTTCACACTAGTCAGAATACAGCAATCAGATTGTAGTAATCAGATTATAGACATCAAATGATACGAGACAGATTACAGAGGTTAGGAATCAGATTATGGTAAAACTGCAGGTAAAACTATTCAAACGCTGCTGGGCGGATTACAGTAATGACATAACAGTAGTTCAGTTACATGAGAAGTAATTCAAGTATGAGGTTAGTGTAATCAGATTACAGTGAATGGATCAAAGAGTCAGTAAGGTGTTGTGATGACGTCACACTCAGAGCTTCAGTCTTCACTGTGTTTCTCTGTGCCCGATACCTTTCTTTCCCATGAGCCTTTGCAGAGGTCAAAGTTTACAAAAGCCCTCGAATGAACAAACCAAGAGAGGCGGCGGAGGAGATGAGGAGAGGTGAGTCACAGACAAACAGTTAGCCCTCAAAGATGACCGTCCTGTCAGACAACAGATTCGAGAAGAACGTCCGAATTACGAATTCTGTGAGACGACACGAACACGACCTTCCGCTAACTGTCCCAACGTGATGCTGTGCGAATGTACAGCTGCCCCAACGACGCCACGCGATGGTGACCGATAAGAGTGTCTTGACTCTGTCATAGAGGCAAGAGAGGACGCAGTCCATCAGAGCACGAGGACACTTGTTCGCAGACAGACTGAAACCTGCTCTGTACTCAGAGACAACCCCTCGTATGATTGGACACCATAGAAATAACATTGACTTTACAGGCGTCTGGGTGATCTGATCCCAAAGGGGCAGCGCTGAGGATGGTATGAATGCCCTGAGACGTGGGATGAGGATGCTTTGAGATCCCATCACTCAGACCACATTCACAGCTCACATGACTTTAGCAGTGTGCATGTGGACCACATTGAAGGCTCAAGCACGTAGGTTAGCATACTTGTGTGCGCTGATGGTGTCACATTAAAGTACCAACAACACAAAGCCACAGCACCAACAGTCCAAACGTCCTCTGATGGATGGACGAAACACGCAGTCCAGTTTCCATGTGAGCCGAAGAGTCAGCACAAACAGAAATGATGCGTGTGTTCATGTGGACGTGAGATCCGATCACAGGGTGCTTCGTAATGCCGGCAGTAAACTGATGTACTTAGAGTACCTGTGATGGGATCAGAACCAGGTGCATGTGAACACCAGGTCTCAGCTGGGCTGTGACCAGGTGTTTGGATGTTCATGCCAGCTGTGATGAATCTGACAGGGAGCTAATTAATAGAAAGGGTCTGAAAATCAGACAAACATGGACGCCTCACATCAGCCAGCATCCATCACTCAAAGTTTCATAGATCATCGTTCATCGATTTAATGGATCTAGCATTGTACTGTCAGTATTGTAGTGTCCCTATATTGTAGTAAGAACACAGTGTTACAGTTACTCAAATCAAATCAAATCAACTTTATTTATATGGCACTTTTCATACAATACAGTAACACAAAGTGCCTCACAGAGGGTAAAAACAAAAACAAAACAATACAAAACACTTTGAGAACCCAAAACCTCCCACCCCCCCAAATATACACATAGATACACAATTACATACACACTCATGCACATACATAGACATACGGACAGACATACATACCCACACACACAAACATACACACACCCACATACATCCACTATCTGTCGCTGAGGAGACATGGCTGGGCACCGAGAACCGAGGTGAGGAAGAAGCTGCCTTTGAGGGCCATGCACACCGAGAGGAATCATGGTCCATGACTGCGGGGGCGCTGACACAGGGACCACCCCAGCCCAGGCAGACAGGAGGCTCCACACCAAGGTGTAAAGCTCTCTAGCTACCCGGGCCAGGGCCATCCATGGAACAGCACCCCCATCGGTGAAGGCCCCCAGGAGGAAACACTGGAAAATCGAGGGGCTAGAACAGTAAAATAAGATAAAAGTTATAGAAGCTGAAACTGAGGATCAAACAATAGAATGTATAAAATAGACCATAAATAATGACAAAAACAATTGAAATAACACAATAAAAAATAAGAATAAAAAATAAAAAATTATAGAAAATAATAATAAAAAATGTAAGAATAGAAGTCAGCTTAAGAAATTATGAATAGTTAAATGAGTCAGTTAAAAGCCTGATTACAAAGATGGGTCTTGAGCCTCTTTTTAAAAACACTCAACAGAAGACAGTCTACTAAGGCTGGAACCAGCACCAGACCAACAAAACCTGTTAACTTTGCTGTTAGCTCTCTGAACCAGCCTAGCCCTGTGACTACAGACTCCCACTCACCAAGAGAGCTAGAAGAACAACTAACATCCTGCCGTCACAAGATGCTAGCTGAGCAGCAGTGTGGAGGTCAGAGGTCACGACATGTGACGGCTGAAAGGAAAAGGGTTTCGCCTGTAGGAACAGTTCATGTTGATGTGTGACCTTTAAGCTCCTGTCTGTCTCTAACAGCTGTATGTCTGTCTCTCCCTGTCTGTGTGAATGTGTGAGTCTGTCAGCTTCAGTGTTTTCTGTTTAATGTCTCATATTTAATCTGCTCTTAATGTTTGATGTCAGATTTCCCTTCATTGTGATTTTTGGTGCTTTGAATCAGCAGCAGAATGGCTGAGTGTGTTTGTTTCTTTGAACCTGTGTGACCTCCCCCCAGCAATGTACTCGGTGGAGATTAAAGTAGAGCGGGACAGAATGACGGGAGAAACCAGGGTTCTGTCCACAAACACCACACTTCCTGTTGACCTCTCACACCAAGGGGTCAAAGTTTACGAGGACGAGCAGAAAGGTGATGTCAGCAAATTAAAAACAGAGCGTCAGACTGTTTCTACAGAGCGACAGACAGTTTCTACAGAGCGTCAGACTGTTTCTACAGAGCGACAGACAGTTTCTACAGAGCGACAGACAGTTTCTACAGAGCGACAGACAGTTTCTACAGAGCGACAGACAGTTTCTACAGATTGTCAGACTGTTTCTACAGAGCGACAGACAGTTTCTACAGATTGTCAGACTGTTTCTACAGAGCGACAGACTGTTTCTACAGAGCGACAGACAGTTTCTACAGATTGTCAGACTGTTTCTACAGAGTGACAGACAGTTTCTACAGAGTGTCAGACTGTTTCTACAGAGCGACAGACAGTTTCTACAGAGCGTCAGACTGTTTCTACAGAGCGACAGACAGTTTCTACAGAGCGACAGACAGTTTCTACAGAGCGACAGACAGTTTCTACAGATTGTCAGACTGTTTCTACAGAGCGACAGACAGTTTCTACAGATTGTCAGACTGTTTCTACAGAGCGACAGACTGTTTCTATAGAGCGACAGACAGTTTCTACAGAGCGACAGACTGTTTCTACAGAGCGACAGACTGTTTCTACAGAGCGACAGACAGTTTCTACAGAGCGACAGACAGTTTCTACAGATTGTCAGACTGTTTCTACAGAGCGACAGACAGTTTCTACAGAGTGTCAGACAGTTTCTACAGAGCGACAGACAGTTTCTACAGAGCGTCAGACTGTTTCTACAGAGCGACAGACAGTTTCTACAGAGTGTCAGACTTTTTCTACAGAGCGTCAGACTGTTTCTACAGAGCGACAGACTGTTTCTATAGAGCGACAGACAGTTTCTACAGAGCGACAGACAGTTTCTACAGAGCGTCAGACTGTTTCTACAGAGCGACAGACAGTTTCTACAGAGCGTCAGACTGTTTCTACAGAGCGACAGACTGTTTCTACAGAGCGACAGACAGTTTCTACAGATTGTCAGACTGTTTCTACAGAGCGACAGACAGTTTCTACAGAGTGTCAGACTTTTTCTACAGAGCGTCAGACTGTTTCTACAGAGCGACAGACTGTTTCTACAGAGCGACAGACAGTTTCTACAGAGCGACAGTTTCTGCTGAGCGACAGACAGTTTCTACAGAGTGTCAGACTTTTTCTACAGAGCGTCAGACTGTTTCTATAGAGCGACAGACTGTTTCTATAGAGCGACAGACAGTTTCTATAGAGCGACAGACAGTTTCTACAGAGCGACAGACAGTTTCTACAGAGCGTCAGACTGTTTCTACAGAGCGACAGACTGTTTCTACAGAGCGACAGACAGTTTCTACAGAGCGACAGACAGTTTCTACAGAGTGTCAGACTGTTTCTACAGAGCGACAGACTGTTTCTACAGAGCGACAGACAGTTTCTACAGAGTGTCAGACTGTTTCTATAGAGCGACAGACTGTTTCTACAGAGCGTCAGACTGTTTCTACAGAGCGTCAGACTGTTTCTACAGAGTGTCAGACTTTTTCTACAGAGCGTCAGACTGTTTCTATAGAGCGACAGACTGTTTCTATAGAGCGACAGACAGTTTCTATAGAGCGACAGACAGTTTCTACAGAGCGACAGACAGTTTCTACAGAGCGTCAGACTGTTTCTACAGAGCGACAGACTGTTTCTACAGAGCGACAGACAGTTTCTACAGAGCGACAGACAGTTTCTATAGAGCGTCAGACTGTTTCTATAGAGCGTCAGACTGTTTCTACAGAGCGACAGACTGTTTCTACAGAGCGACAGACTGTTTCTACAGAGCGACAGACAGTTTCTACAGATTGTCAGACTGTTTCTATAGCGCAACAGACAGTTTCTACAGATTGTCAGACTGTTTCTACAGAGCGACAGACAGTTTCTACAGAGCGACAGGCAGTTTCTACAGAGCGTCAGATTGTTTCTACAGAGCGACAGACTGTTTCTACAGAGCGACAGACAGTTTCTACAGATTGTCAGACTGTTTCTACAGAGCGACAGACAGTTTCTACAGAGTGTCAGACTGTTTCTACAGATTGTCAGACTGTTTCTACAGAGCGACAGACAGTTTCTACAGAGCGTCAGACTGTTTCTACAGAGCGACAGACAGTTTCTACAGAGTGTCAGACTGTTTCTACAGAGCGTCAGACTGTTTCTATAGAGCGTCAGACTGTTTCTACAGAGCGTCAGACTGTTTCTACAGAGCGACAGACTGTTTCTAAGGAGCGACAGACAGTTTCTACAGAGCGACAGTTTCTGCTGAGCGACAGACAGTTTCTACAGAGTGTCAGACTTTTTCTACAGAGCGTCAGACTGTTTCTATAGAGCGACAGACTGTTTCTATAGAGCGACAGACAGTTTCTATAGAGCGACAGACAGTTTCTACAGAGCGACAGACAGTTTCTACAGAGCGTCAGACTGTTTCTACAGAGCGACAGACTGTTTCTACAGAGCGACAGACAGTTTCTACAGAGCGACAGACAGTTTCTACAGAGTGTCAGACTGTTTCTACAGAGCGACAGACTGTTTCTACAGAGCGACAGACAGTTTCTACAGAGTGTCAGACTGTTTCTATAGAGCGACAGACTGTTTCTGCAGAGTGTCAGACTTTTTCTACAGAGCGTCAGACTGTTTCTACAGAGCGACAGACTGTTTCTACAGAGCGACAGACTGTTTCTACAGAGCGACAGTTTCTGCTGAGCGACAGACAGTTTCTACAGATTGTCAGACTGTTTCTACAGATTGTCAGACTGTTTCTACAGAGCGACAGTTTCTACAGTGTCAGACAGTTTCTACAGAGCGTCAGACTGTTTCTATAGAGCGTCAGACTGTTTCTACAGAGCGACAGACTGTTTCTACAGAGCGACAGACTGTTTCTACAGAGCGACAGACAGTTTCTACAGATTGTCAGACTGTTTCTATAGAGCGACAGACAGTTTCTACAGATTGTCAGACTGTTTCTACAGAGTGACAGACAGTTTCTACAGAGTGTCAGACTGTTTCTACAGATTGTCAGACTGTTTCTATAGCGCAACAGACAGTTTCTACAGATTGTCAGACTGTTTCTACAGAGCGACAGACAGTTTCTACAGAGCGACAGGCAGTTTCTACAGAGCGTCAGATTGTTTCTACAGAGCGTCAGATTGTTTCTACAGAGCGACAGACTGTTTCTACAGAGCGACAGACAGTTTCTACAGATTGTCAGACTGTTTCTACAGAGCGACAGACAGTTTCTACAGAGTGTCAGACTGTTTCTACAGATTGTCAGACTGTTTCTACAGAGCGACAGACAGTTTCTACAGAGTGTCAGACTTTTTCTACAGAGCGTCAGACTGTTTCTACAGAGCGACAGACTGTTTCTACAGAGCGACAGACAGTTTCTACAGAGCGACAGTTTCTGCTGAGCGACAGACAGTTTCTACAGAGTGTCAGACTTTTTCTACAGAGCGTCAGACTGTTTCTATAGAGCGACAGACTGTTTCTATAGAGCGACAGACAGTTTCTATAGAGCGACAGACAGTTTCTACAGAGCGACAGACAGTTTCTACAGAGCGTCAGACTGTTTCTACAGAGCGACAGACTGTTTCTACAGAGCGACAGACTGTTTCTACAGAGCGACAGACTGTTTCTACAGAGCGACAGACAGTTTCTACAGAGCGACAGTTTCTGCTGAGCGACAGACAGTTTCTACAGATTGTCAGACTGTTTCTACAGATTGTCAGACTGTTTCTACAGAGCGACAGTTTCTACAGAGTGTCAGACAGTTTCTATAGAGCGTCAGACTGTTTCTACAGAGCGACAGACTGTTTCTACAGAGCGACAGACTGTTTCTACAGAGCGACAGACAGTTTCTACAGATTGTCAGACTGTTTCTATAGAGCGACAGACAGTTTCTACAGAGCGACAGACTGTTTCTACAGAGCGACAGACTGTTTCTACAGAGCGACAGTTTCTACAGAGTGTCAGACAGTTTCTATAGAGCGTCAGACTGTTTCTACAGAGCGACAGACTGTTTCTACAGAGCGACAGACTGTTTCTACAGAGCGACAGACTGTTTCTACAGAGCGACAGACAGTTTCTACAGATTGTCAGACTGTTTCTATAGAGCGACAGACAGTTTCTACAGATTGTCAGACTGTTTCTACAGAGTGACAGACAGTTTCTACAGAGTGTCAGACTGTTTCTACAGATTGTCAGACTGTTTCTATAGCGCAACAGACAGTTTCTACAGATTGTCAGACTGTTTCTACAGATTGTCAGACTGTTTCTACAGAGCGACAGTTTCTACAGAGTGTCAGACAGTTTCTATAGAGCGTCAGACTGTTTCTACAGAGCGACAGACTGTTTCTACAGAGCGACAGACTGTTTCTACAGAGCGACAGACAGTTTCTACAGAGCGACAGACTGTTTCTACAGAGCGACAGACTGTTTCTACAGAGCGACAGACAGTTTCTACAGATTGTCAGACTGTTTCTACAGAGCGTCAGACTGTTTCTACAGAGCGACAGACTGTTTCTATAGCGCGACAGACTGTTTCTATAGCGCGACAGACTGTTTCTACAGAGCGACAGACTGTTTCTACAGAGCGACAGACTGTTTCTACAGAGCGACAGACTGTTTCTATAGAGCGACAGACTGTTTCTACAGAGCGACAGACTTTTTCTACAGAGCGACAGACTGTTTCTACAGAGCGACAGACTGTTTCTACAGAGCGATAGATCTGTTCAGCTGAGCAGTATGTATATAGAACAATAAGATAATAATAAAATAGTGTTTCCATAATTGTTATTAATGTGATTTCTAGTCCGAAGTAATTATTATTTAGAAGATGACTTTGTCTACTTAAAGTGAGACCCAGCATGATGATGCATGCTCACTCTACTACTCTTCCTCCTCTCCTTCAAGTTTCTAACAGTGAAGCCTCAAATCAACTTGCCTGAAAGTCACCTGACAGTCAGGTGACAAACAGGCTTGACCAGGTTCAGTACAGACCTGAAGGAGGAGGAAGACCGATGTCTGCAGCTGAAGGTCTGATTGTTGATGAAAGACTAACTTTACGCCCCCTGAAAATCACGTTTTTGTAACCTCCAGTGGTTTATCTTCTCACCTCGTTGCAGTTATGACAGATGTGTTCAGGTACAAGGTGACATCACAAAATATAGCAGTGGAATAGTCTGTTGGTCTATTGGTCCTTCAGCTGGAGATCAGGTGTGTAACAGCAAGAAGTCCTGATTTGGACTCTGATCCTGATTCTGTTCTCATCTGTCTCTTAGTTGTCCATGAGCTGAACGGTGAAGATGGCGTCCAACTGCTCAGCTTCTCTGAGGTTGAAGACCTCATTCACAAAGCTGACGAGGCCTCCATGATGCCACAGACTGTCACCACGGTGACCCCTCTTCCATCAGCGGACGTCCAGGAGGAGGTGGGTCATGACCAGCCACCACTGGAGCCCCTGCCGGTGGCGGTAGAGTTCACTGGGCTGGAGGCCAAAGCAGACGCCAACCCGGGCGTGGCGGAGGCCAGCGCAGAGAACCCCATTACCATGGTGTTCATGGGATACCAGAACGTGGAGGATGAGGATGAGACCAAGAAGGTGCTGGGGCTGCAGGGAACGGTGAAGGCAGAGCTGGTGCTCATCGAAGACGCTGACGGTAAAACATCATTGGCCGAAGGAAAGGAAGAGACCGGCGGTGCTCAGACTGCAGCTGTGCCTCCACCCATCTCAACTGCCCCACCCTCTACCACCAAACCTTTAGAGGCAGTGGCGGTGGCGAGTAATGGGGAGACAGCAGGAGAGGTGGAGGAGGTGAAGGGAGGAGCAGCGGAGATGAAGAAGGAGAAGCATCCATGTAAGTGCTGCAGCATCATGTGATCCTGCAGGGGGCGCTGCTATATGAAACATAACATAATTATATGGAAATACAAAGGATGGAGACTTTCCAGGACAAAAACTACTAAAAGGAACTTAACTCCACCCATTGCCCTCAGTCCCGTCTCTAACAACATGACATCATTTCCTGTTTCTTCTTTCTTTACTTTTTTCTATTTCTTGAAGCCTTTTTACTTTTGTACTCGTCATGTTTCCAGTTGTGTAGCCTCAATGCATCTAATTAGCGTTAGCATTAGCCATGCAATACCGACATTTGTGACGTTAACCTCCTCCCTCTCTTTGTAAGCTCGGTGATCTCTAACAGTGAATTCATTTTAGAGTTGTATTTATTTGGTTTTGTATATTTTTCCTGCTGCAGAGCTTCACTCTTCTCTTGTCGGAGTCTTTTCAGCTTTTTTGCCTTTTATAAAACAGGAAATAAATGTGACCTGACGGGTCGCCTCAGTGCTGAACAGAAGAAACTGATTTTGTATTTCTGTAACATCATAGACTCTATCATCCTCCATCACATCACAGCTTCAAACACAGCTGATTTCATTCATTCATTCATTCA